>NC_034597.1:8942392-8954792 GCF_900095145.1 Mus pahari | reverse complement strand
TCTCTCTCTCTCTCTCTCTTTCTCTCTCTCTCCCTTTGCTTATCTCTATATCTATCTCTGTATCTATCATCTATCTGTCATCTCTCTAAATTTCATCACTATGATCTTTAAAAGTACATGTTAAAGTAATTTCTAAGTAGCTTAGTTTTCAAGCCCTCAGTGGAGCATGCATGGTGTAAAGTATGCAGCTTGTAAAAAAGGAGAATGATACCATTCTTTCTCATAGCCAGAAAGTGATTCAGAGGTGGATGTTCCTAGTGACTGTGCCTCCTTGGGGATGGAAATCATGGTCAGATCATGAATTTAACACTAGTTATGTATGCACAACAACAACTAAGATGTGATGAGCTAACATGGCATTTTCATGAGATTTTAAAAACAATTTTTAAATGTCCATTTGCTTTCTATGCTGTTGTAAAATGCCTAATAATAATATAACTTTGATCAAAAAGTTTGGAGGCTCTATAAATTTTATAATCAAATATTTAAACCAGTGAACTGCCCTAGTATATCTGTCTGCATGAATTTTCCTTTGCAATCTCTCCCTGAATGTTTTAATTACATAGTCTCAATACTCATTAGATGCCCATTTGTGTGGCCAACAACCTTCCTCAACTCTTATGAGCAGAGGACACGGTGGTCTTGGAGCCAAAGCAGAGCAGATCAGGTTCTGACTGTCACCTCTGGCCACAGAATGAGGCAGGCTAGGGAATTTGGCTACTTCTCAAATCTCTCATCTGTACATGGAAACAATATTGACTAATGCTGTGTAAGATTGTGCATGCAAAGCAGCTTAGACCAGGATCTGGCACACAGTTCTTAATAAATCCTAATTTGTCTTCAATGTATATTCCCTTTGATTGTGAATAAATTTCCCCTCAGCTGGGAAGAGCACTCCCCTACTGCCTGCCGTCACTTTATCTCACAGTAATTCCTCCACTTATGTTGTCTTGGGCACTTCTTGTCAAGCACATTCATTTCCCTTAAGACATTTTCTTTTTTTCTTTTTTTTAAATCTTGGGACCTTAAATGACTAAAAGCATGGAAAGTGCCTCTCATGAGATGTGAGACTTGACAGATAGTAAGTGCTCCATAAATATTTCTGTGTTTGCTGCTTCTATTGCAAAGGCAACAGTCACTCATATCCCTGTGATGAGAACAATTCCGTGAAGGATCATACAGTGGATGGGGTCTGTTTCTGAACAAAAGAGGCAGGGGCTGGCCCTCTAACTTCATTGCTCAGATCAAAATCCTGACAGCACTATTTTGTGTCTGTGTTTTTTTGATCAAGCTCTATCACTTCACCTGATTTAGAAGGTTATAACTGAGCCACACCCAAAAGTCCATTGACCACTGAAAAATTAAATCTTACAAAAGCAATTTGGAGGTCTTTCACACCTTGAGTATTTTGGAGACCACAAAATCAATGGTGTGTGTGTGTCTGCTGATCTCTCCATCAAGTAGGAACAAATGAAATACTGTGTGTCATCAGACATGTCCAGAGGAGGCTGGGAACACTGTAAGGATGCCACCTTCCTTCTATTTATCTTACCCATCACCCCTGGGGACTATAGCTAGTATTCTTGAACATATTTATGGAGATAAACTGATTTCTTTCTGTATGCCATAGAACATACTAAACATAGGATATTGTAACTCAAAGGCTGACCTGTTGTTTCATGGAAACCTGACTGCAGTGATGTCATCTTCACTTTATGAATGACAGTACTTGCTATTCCCTCAGTGACTCAAAATTGATGTGTTTCATTTTGGAGCCCTGAGTTGTAACATTGTTTGTCTCTTTTAGCTTCACCTTCACCTCGACTCTCTGTTTTCTCACTTATCTTTGTAGCTGACTCACATTCACACTTAAATCACTGAACTGGGGCTGAATGACAAAATACCATTTCTTCACCAAGGGCTAACTATACTTGTTGACAGCTGCTTCTCTGGGCAACATTTCCAACACTGCAACATTCTGTTGATAAGACTGTGAAATAAATACTGCACAAAGCATTTTTCATCTCACTTTTCATGCTTTTGATCTCCAGGTAGTGGCTGGCTAGTAATGCCCTGATTGAATACCAAGTGTGGCAATATGTAGAACATACACAATGTTACCTTGGCTCCTTAGTCTTTTGTTAGCAAGATTAAAAAATGGTAGTGTGGTAAGAACTGGCCAGCAAAGATTCTCTTCCTTTTCTGGCTTTGCTTCCTGTAATGCACATGGTCAGAGTGAAGTAACTAAACCACTGATCTACAAAATGGGTATAGTGGTCCTCTTATATGTGACACCATCCTAGCGTAGACAAAGATGTGTGTCTGTAGTATGTATGATGTTGTTATGCAAATGATGATAATAGCTGATACATATACATAATGATAGATTCAGATTCTGTGTGGTAAGTTTCCTGAATGGGCTCTGAGGTAGAGGGGTGCATATACAATGTTTATTAGAAAATTTCTGCATGACTACTAACCCTTGAGATAGTGCCACAAAGTTGGACACATGACCATGGGTACAGTTTCTGCAGATGCTCACAGAGGCAGTCTGGACCATGGATAGACCTTCAGGTAGATGCCAGGCACATTGGAAGCTGGGGTTTTACAGTATTGTACATGCCAGATTTTAACATGAGCTGCATCTTAGAAGGGCTGGGCTTCTACATTCCACATTGAGAGGAATGAGTGTGACAGGGCTGAAGGGGGTTATTACTACTAGATCCACTCTGGGTTCATAACAAAAACTTTACAGTAAGTATATGTGACATGTGGTGGTATTCTATCACTCTCCTAGGCAGTTTACTTCTGGTGGGTAAGAGATATGTGTGTTCTATCTGGTATATAAAGTGCTCAGTAAATATTCATCACATTGAATGGAACTGGACATAATGTAGTTACATTAGAAAAAGATTATCTCTGTAGTTAGTGAGCTGGGAAATACATTCTTAGACATGCAGAAATTATTGATATGCCCATATTGTACTCCCAATTTTCTTTCTAACTTAGCAAAGAATTCAAAATAGAGTGGTAAAGCACTATTGCTATGCCCACTCCAGTGAAGTCTGCTTGAGAGGCTGAAAGGCCTGGAAGCAGTCACGAGGCAAAGTATTTCAAGGAAATTATGCCTCCTGGAACCTTGGCATTCCCATAGCCTGTATACTCAAACCCTGTCCCCGAATTAGTCTGGTGTATGGATCCATGTGCTCTCTTTCAGTATTGTTTTATTGTAAGTGCCTTTAAGGATTGATTTTTTTTTTTTTTGATATAGCTAAGCCTCCACCAGTGTTCTAATGGTTCCTAGAAAATTCTTGAAGCCAATGGTGAGCTTGGAATTCAGTAAGAATTAGGCATTATAAAGAACAGAGCTAGAAAAGCTCAGGGCTAGCCTGCATAGTGATTATTTAGGACAATAGCCAAGTCTCACCCAAACACGGAATACACAATGGCCTAGTGAATAGGTGGGTTAACCATTAAAGAGTCAGTGGAAGGGAATTCTCCTGGTACAGGTTTCTTCACTAGGCCCAAAGGAATAGCTTAATCAGGTATTTACTAAAGAAGCCCTGGTGGTGGGTTTAACAATAGACTAGCATTACATCAGAGCATTCACCTGGCTCCATTTTAAGTGCTAAAGGTGGCCTGGTTCCCACCATCTTTTGATGTATGCATTCCTTTTGTTTTGTGTCACTGTAAATTGGTGGATGTGTTCGCCTGTTTTTTTGTTTTTCTTCTGTATAAAAAAGTCTGGTGTTCGATTGGACAATACATTCAGATCCAACATGCTCTCTCGAGTCTGTGTCTGTCTGTTAATTCTCACCAACTCTATGCCCATCTGTCTGAGACCTTGATTACCACAGATTGAGAGGGGCCGAATGGGTCCGGTCCCTGGCATACTATACCACTAGCTATATGACTGTACAATGGCAAAATGTGAACTAAGAACTTGCCCAAATAATTTATAGTTAATTTGATAACCAGCTACATGTATAATGCTGTTTTTCAGACTCTGATCTTCTAGATAATGCTGTTTGGGTAGAGAGCTGACTGAACATTCATATTCTAGAATGTTGCCTGTGGCATCTAACAGCTGCCCTCGTAGAAGAGTATGCTATTCCCCCATCTTCTGCAGGTGGGAATATTTTCCTTATAGAATTTTATAGAAAAAAAAAACTTCAATTTATTTATCCTGACTATTCATGTATAAAAGTGCTGAACTGAGTCTTTACATATGGTGTAGAGAGCTGGGCTGCAATAAGCATCCTGGCAAGCAGAGGGTTATGAGTAAACAGAAGATATTCCAGGTGAACAAGCATCGTGTTTACTATATGCTCACTTGGGGACTCAGAGAAAAAGGCATTATATAGCTATGACAATGGAAGAAATTTCTGGAAGTACACTTGCTGTAGGATACATGGTTCTCTAAAGGAATGGTAAAGTGAAAACTTAGGGTTCTTTGGAGAGTAGTTGTGTTGGATGGGGTTTTGCTGAGGCAAACATGTGAAGACGTGTTTTCCTGAAGTGGACACAGGTGAAAGGCTAAGGCAGACCCAGGAAAAAATGTGCCACTGAAGCAGATACAGGAGAAATGATGTTCTGCTAAAGCAACCATGTGAAAAGTCATGTGATGAGGGATTCTTTGCTGATAACACTCATGTATTATTCCACCTTACATTGCCTAGTTGAACTGCATTTGTCAGGACTCCATAAAGAGAAATGCACAAGAAAATAGCTTCTGGTGGTGGTCTGTGGCTTTTTGCTGCTTCCTTGGACTCGGGTTTGATTGGCAGAGTAATGTCAGCTGAGGCAGATGCATGTGGCTGAGGCAAAACTCATGGAGGACATGCGCTGTTTGCAGGGAGTGTAGATAGAACTGGAAGGATGAGGATGGCTGAGCTTGGCTTGCTTGCATAGTGAAATGCTTGCTGGTGTGGCATCTTTGATGATCTTTTCTGTGCTGAGTCACAGCTGAGAACTTTTCCTAACATTCTTGTTGACCCTGGTCCCTCTTGCTGACTTGTGCTGAGGGTGAGGCCTGGCTGTCTCTGGTAAGTTGTGTCACCGCCACTGTTGTCCTGACTCTACTGAAATAGACTGCTGGTATTTCCATGAGAAGTTTGCAAGTGGATCTAAATGCCACTGCCTGCTAACCTGTGAACTGAACTGCCTATTTCCAGACAACACGGATTGAATTTGCTCCAAAGAACTATCCCTAAACAGATTCCCTTTCTCTGTATCCTTTCTTCTCCACTACCTCTGGTGGGTGGTGGGCTAAAAGGGATGTTAAAGCGTGTTTAAGAAACATCATTAAAATAGGTTTTGAAACATTAAAGTTACAAAACAGGATATATATATTCACATGCTTGTCACTGCCTTAGGTTGATTGTGAATCCCCTTCTTCACTTAGAATCATACCTGGAAATCACTTGGAACAGACCATTGAATTGCATTTTTTTGGAGTTAGAGTATACTGGAATGAAGTCTTCCACTCCAAAAGTATCTATTCATTTGCAAAGAACTCAGAAGAGACCAGGGGTTCAAGGAGCATGGCTGGTTGAGTGTCTGACTTAGAAACACAAGGCTTACACCAAGGCTGAGACTAGTGGAGAAACAAACATATTGTCGCTTTCTTAGAATCTTCCAGTATCTGCATGTGTACATCTTATTTGTGGAATTCTGTTTTATTTCAGAGTAGTTAGAATGCTATTAATGAATCAAAACAGTTTTGTTTACCACAAACAACAACCACCAAACTTGTCAGTGAATAAGTGAATTTGAATAACCCCTAGCTCTGCTCTGATGTAGGCATTCTTTCTGTCACTGACATAAAGGTTGCTCTTTTATGCCCCTCTCAAATTATGGCCTCTGAGACTGATTTCTGCTTTTTTAGAGGTAACAAGTAAAATCATGTGTGTCAAGCCATGTCAGGGCATGTGTCAGACCTTGGGTCAGACCTTGTGTCAAACCATGTCTGAGGCCATGTGTCATCATCCTCCACCTCTTCTCACTGGCACTTCCAATTCCTTCAGCAAAAATTAGGAGACATCCCTCTCCATCTTACAACTTCAAAACCATGTGGATCACAAAGATACATGTCAGCAAGAAGACTTAATTCATCTTTCAAAGTTGCTGAGGGGAAAAGTTTTTCTAATGCAAGTGTTGCAGCTGTGAAAGAAAATGTATTCTTGTGGTTGGGATCCAAAGAATACCATAAAATCAACTGGACAGCAAACTTCACACAGGAAAGTCATGATAGGGTTGTTGTGTCTACTTGGTTGAGAAGCACTGAAGAACTGAGCAGGGGGTAAGTTTTATACAGGGTTTCTTGGTGGGGGAAGGAGCTTTCCAGGGTGCACTGGAATTGTGGGATTTCATTGCCTGAACTTTGGGTAAGCTCAAGCATTGGTGGAATTTTGTGCCCTGATCTTGGGCTTTTTTTTTTTTCCTGTAGGGCAGAGCTTGGCCATTGTAGTTGTTGTCATACATAAAGCTGTGTTTTTTCATCTGTTCTTTTTGTTCCCAGAAATAAGGATTCTGAGACTTCTTATATATAAATAAATGCCTAGGCTAATATTTTTGGCTTGTTCCCCAACTAGCTCATAATTATCCTATTTATTCTATTCTAAGTCCTGACACATGGTGGTTACCTCTCCTCAGGTTCATGCAACCATCTCTATCATCCTTCAGGACCAATCTCTCTTCCCATGACTATCTCTCTCCCAAAATTCCTCTCTGTCTCTCTGCTGGGTCTCCCACCTTCTAATCCTGCCTCAGATCATTGGCTTTTTTATAGTGAAACTTACATTCATTGCAAAAAAAGATCCCTTCTATACTGCCCCCTTCTAGTCCAATAAAAGCCTCTTTCTCTTATAAAAGTAACCTTTATAAAATGATAACAATTATGAAAACTATTAGATAAGATTTACATTTACAATGCCCAATCCATATGCATTCAACAACCTTGGAGAAAGTATTCTATTATCTATTTTATCTTGGTGAATTCAGGGTTTTGTACCTAAATCAATCTCTATCACAACTTACATTACCAATTTAAAATATCTGTCTTAGCCCAAGAACATTTTCTTAAATCCTAAGTAACCTAACGTTATATGTGATACGATAACTATCTAATCTTAAACCCCATCAGTGACCCAAGAGGTAATAAATATTACCTGAATAAACAGGAATGGCAGGCAAGCAGAATTCAAAATTATTGAAATGACAGAGAAATCTGACTGCCTGGAAGTACCCCCAAATTTCTCTATAGTGTTGGTGCATCCATCTTAAGCCTATTGGCCTGGTATATGACAGAATTTTCTGTGATGCAGTAATTATGAAAGACTGCTTACCTAGACTTGACAAAGTTAGGTAATTCACTTACATGCATCTTGTTCATCCAGTTTGTACAGCATATTGTCCACAGTTGAAGCAAGGGAAGTTTCTCACACAATGGCTAGTTAAAAGCACTTGAAGCAAGGTTCATAGGGAAATTCTATGGGCACATCATCTTCCTTGAAGTAGAATGGGGGTGCTGCCAAGAACAGCATTATCCAAAAAAAAAAAAAAGCCTTTTGTAATAAAATATCCTTAAATGATCTCATTATCCAAAAAAAAAAAAAAAAAAAAAAAAAAAAAAAAAAGNAAAAAAAAAAAAAAAAAAAAAAAAAGCCTTTTGTAATAAAATATCCTTAAATGCCATAGTCTGTGGCTCTCTGAGGTCTTTTAAAGATCATCTGTCTATAGTATATCTGAATAGGTAAGCATTGTTTGTTTCTAGCTATTTATCATGTGTTCTTCTTTGAAAACATATTTCTGCAGTAAAGTAGACTAATATTTAACATGACCAGAAGTTGTCTAAACACTTTTAATGGCAACTTTCAAAGGACTAGAAATTCTTAACATTGCTTTATTAAGAAATATTTAGGTACAATACCTTAAAAAGAGCTGATATATAGTATGTTGTAACGAAACATAACCTTAGTTTTATATCAGTATACAAAGATCTATACCAATGTAAGACTTTTGGCTAGTAGTAGCTCCAGAATTTAAGAATAGATCCAGGCCATCTTGTATCCCTGGTCCCTCAGAGACAAGTCTATGCAGTAGAGCATGCTGGCTTCAGAAGCAACCTAGCTTCTGGGACAGGGTCCCTTTCTGGGCTTCATCTTCAGCCAGGAGGCAGAGCTGAGCTCCAGACCTCTGTGCACCTTGCCTGGAAGATGAGAGCTTGCCTGCAGAGATTGCTCTGACCACTGAGACTAAAGAGAGAGTGGGACTCCCAGGAGTGCTGACAGAAGCTAATAGAATCACAGGAAGAACAAGCTCCAGAGAGAGACAGCTAAAACAACTAATGCCAGAGATTACCAGATGGTGAAAAGCAAACATAAGAATCTTACTAACAGAAACCAAGACCACTCACCATCATCAGAACCTAGCACTCCCACCACAGCAAAACTTGGATACCCCAACACACCTGAAAAGCAAGGTTCAGATTTAAAATCATATCTCATGATGCTGGAAGAGGATTTTACGAAGGAAATTAAAAACTCAAAGAAATACAGGAAAACACACCTAAACCGGTAGAAGGCCTTAAAGAGGAAGCACAAAAAACCTTTAAAAATGTTTTTTTTTTTTTTTTTTTTAATGGGCTGGAGAGATGGCTCAGCAGTTAAGAAAACTGTCTGCCCTTTCAGAGGTCCTGAGTTCAATTCCCAGCAAAAACATGGTGGTTCACAACCATCTGTAATGGGATCTGGTACTCTCTACTGACATGCAGGCATACATGCAGACAGAACATTATATACATAATAAATAAATAAATAAATGTTTAAAAAATATTTACTGGAAAACACTGCTAAACAGGTAGAAGCCCTTAAAGAAAAAAACACAAAAATCCCTTAAAGAATTACAGGAAAATACAAACAAACAGGTGATAGAATTGAATAAAACCATCCAAGACCTAAAAGAGGAAGTAGAAACAATAAAGAAAACCCAAAGGGAGACAACTCTGGAGATAGAAACCCTAGAAAAGGAATCAGGAGCCATAGATGCCAGCATCAGCAACAGAATACAAGGGATGGAAGAGAGAATCTCAGGTGCAGAAGATTCCATAGGAAACATGGACACAAAAATCAAAGAAAATGCAAAAAGATCCTAACTGAAAACATCCAGGAAATCCAGGACACAATGAGAAGACCAAACCTATGGATAATAGGAATAGATGAGAATGAAGATTTTCAACTTAAAGGGCCAGTAAATATTTTCAACAAAATTATAGAAGAAAACTTCACTAATCTAAAGAAAGAGATGCCCATGAACATACAAGAAGCCTACAGAACTCCAAATACACCAGACCAGAAAAGAAATTTCTCCCGACACATAATAATCAGAACAACAAATACACTCAATAAAGACAGAATATTAAAAGCAGTAAGGGAAGGGAAAAAGGTCAAGTAACATGTAAGGAAGGCCTATTAGAATTATGCCAGACTTCTCACCAGAGATTATAAAAGCCAGAAGATCTTGGACAGATGTTATACAGACCTTAAGAGAGCACAAATGCCAGCCCAGGCTACTATACCCAGCAAAACTCTCAATTACCACAGATGGAGAAACCAAAGTATTCCATGACAAAACCAAATTCACAAAATATCTTTCAAAGGGTAATAAAGGGAAAACACCAACACAAGGATGGAAACTAAACCCTAGAAAAAGCAACTTCAACTACTTCAACAAACCTAAAAGAAGACAGCCGCAAGAACAAAATACCAACTTTAACAACAAAAATAAGAGAAAGCAACAATTGCTTTTCTTTAATATCTCTTAATATCAATGGACTCAGTTTCTCAATAAAAAGACATGGGCTAACAGATTGTCTGCACAAATAGGACCCAACACTTTGCAGCTTACAGGAAACCCAACTCAGGGGAAAAGACAGACACTACTATCTCAGAGTGAAAGGCTGGAAAACAATTTTCCAAGCAAATGGCCTGAAGAAACAAGCTGGAGTTGCCATTCTAATATTGAATAAAATTGACTTCAAACCCAAAGTTATCAAAAAAGACAAGGGGCACTTCATACACATCAAAGGTAAAATCTACCAAGAGGAACTCTCAATTCTGAATATCTATGCTCCAAATGCAAGGGTAGCCACATTTATTAAAGAAACATCAGTAAAACTCAAAGCACACATTGCACCTCACACAATAGAGTGGGAGATTTCAACACCCCATACTCACCAATGGACAGATCCTGGAAACAGAAAGTAAACAGAGACACATGGAAACTAACTGAAGTTATGAAAGAAATGGATTTAACAGATATCTACAGAACATTTTATCCCAAACAAAACGATATACCTTCTTCTCAGCACCACATGGTACCTTGTCCAAAACTGACCATATAATTGGTCACAAAACAGGCTTCAACAGATAGAAAAATATTGAAATTATCCCATGCATCCTATCAGATCACCACAGACTAAGGCTGATCTTTAATAATAGCATAAATAATATAAAGCCAACACTCTACTCAATGATTCCTTGGTCAAGGATGAAATAAGGAAAGAAATTAAAGCCTTTTTAGAGTTTATTGAAAATAAAGCCAAACATACCCAAACTTATGGGATACAATGAAGGCAGTCCTAAGAGGAAAATTCATAGCCCTGAGTGTCTCCAAAAAGAAACTGGAGAGAGCACATACTAGTAACCTGACAGAACACCTAGAAGCCCTAGAACTAAAGGAAGCAAATTTACCCAAAAGGAGTAGACAGCAGGAAATAATCAAACTCAGGGCTGAAATCAACCAAGTGGAAACAAAAAGAACTATTCAAAGAATTAACCAAACCTGGAGCTGGTTCTTTGATAAAATCAACAAGATAGATAAACCCTTAGCCAGACTAACTGGAGGACACAGGGACAGGATCCTAATTGACAAAATCAGAAATGAAAAAGCTGACATAGCAACAGAACCTTTCGAAATCCAAAACATCATCAGACCCTACTACAAAAAGCTATACTCAACAAAACTAGAAAACCTGGATGAAATGGATAACTTCCTAGANAGATACCAGGTACCAAAATTAAATCAGGATCAGATTAATGATCTAAACAGTCCCATTTCCCCTAAAGAAATAGAAGCAGTCATCAATAGTCTCCCAACCAAAAAAGGCCCAGGACCAGATGGGTTTAGTGCAGAGTTCTATCAGACCTTCAAAGAAGACCTAATTCCAACTCTCCTCAAACTATTCCATACAATAGAAACAGAGGGTACTCTATCTAATTCATTCTATGAAGCCACAATTACTTTGATACCTAAACCACACAAAGATCCAACACAGAAAGAGAACTTCAGACCCATCTCCCTTATGAATATCTGTGGTAAGCAGGTATGACCAAGCCCTGTGATCCCTGTTTATCAAGAACCTGAGCCTGCTGAGCCTGCATACTTGGATGATCATGTGCTGCCAGATTGATGAGTCACTGGCCTATCACCCTGCACCCTGGCTGAACTCTGATTGGATCCAGGAGAGTGGGGAGGGATTAGGTCAGAGGACTGATGAAAAACAAAAACAGGATGTGCCCCAGGGGGGAGGAAGGAGAATGCTGTTTTTGAAAAGGCTGTTGGAGAAAGCTGTTTGAGAAAGAAGTTTGAGAAATCTTCCTTGGCATTTGTGTCATTTTTCCCCATATCTGCTGGTCAGAATTCTGGTTTTGCGGCAAATGTCGATGCAAAAATACTCAATAAAATCCTCACAAACTGAATCCAAGAACACATCAAAATGATCATCCATCATCATGATCAAGCAAGCTTCATTTCAGGGATGGAGGGATGATTTAATATACGGAAATCTATCAATGTAATCCACTATATAAACAAACTCAAAGACAAAAACCACATGATCATTTCATTAGATGCTGAGAAAGCATTTGACAAAATCCCTACACCCCTTCATGATAAAAGTCTTGGAAAGTTCAAGAATTCAAGGCCCATACCTAAACATAATGAAAGCAATATATGGCAAACCAATAGCCAACATCAAAGTAAATGGAGAGAAACTGGAAGCAATCCTACTAAAATCGGGGACTAGACAAGGCTGCCCACTTTCTCCCTACCTATTCAATATAGTACTTGAAGTCCTAGCCTGAGCAATTCAACAACAAAAGGAGATCAAGGGGATGCAAATTGGAAAGGAAGAAGTCAAAATATCATTATTTGCAGATGATATTATAATATATAAGTGACTCTAAAAAGTCCATCAGCTAACTCCTAAACCTGATAAAAAGCTTCAGTGCAGTAGCTGGATATAAAGTTAACTGAAACAAATCAGTGGCCTTTCTCTACACAAAGGATAAACAGGCTGAGAAAGAAATTAGGGAAACAACACCCTTCACAATAGTCACAA
>NC_034597.1:8940091-8941684 GCF_900095145.1 Mus pahari | reverse complement strand
GAGAGAGAGAGAGAGAGAGAGAGAGAGAGAGAAAGAGAGAGAGAGAGAGAGACAGACAGACAGACAGACAGACAGACAGACAGACAGAGACAGAAAGAGGGAGAAAAAGAGAGGATGAAAGATTTAAATTTTGTGTCCATAATGAGCTATTTTCATTAAGTATTTTCCTTCCAGTATTGATTTACAATCATTCTTTACATTGTAAATATAAATTTCTTGGTACATACCTATATTTCAAGTCTTTCTAATTTTATCAAATCAATAGATTACATTTCAAAGTTAAATCAATTTCCTTGATGATATCTTCCAAACATAAAAGTTTATTAATATGAATGAGTTCTGATTTATCAACTTTTTTGAGTGTTGGGATTTTTATTTTTATTTGTGCCAAACAAAAACAATTCTCACCTACTTTAAATCACTAAAATTTTCTCCTATACCTCCTATGAATATTTATTATTTCACTAAGGGTTATGCTACCCATTGTTGTTTAACAGTTTTCTCTAAGGTTGAAGCATCCTTCCTGCAGGGAACCTCTTTAAACAGTTCAAATTAGCTTCAGAGATTCCTGAAAATGGCCACATGCACTAAGAATGTCCCTGGTAAACTGAATGGTAAAAGAGAATTCCCCTCAGGTGAAGAAGCTGAGATGCAAAGAACAATCTAAGAAAATACAGCTGTCTGGAAGGATGCACAAACAGCTGAGTTGCCTGGAAGAAGTTTAGACCAACTGCAACACCTAGAAAGGACTCTCTCCAACCCATTGAGCTCCCTGCAGGGGAGTATGCTCCAGTTTCTCAGCACTGTGGGCTGTTACACATACTGTAATGGGCCTTGGAGATCAGCTGTCTTTGAGTCATTTCTACTCCTGTAACTCCTCAACCATATTCCTGTAAGTAATACCAATAAACCTCATTGAATCACCAAGTTGTACTTGGTGGTATCCCTAAAAAAAAAAAAAATCATGGTACTGGTACAGCAACACACAGGCAGATCAATGGAATAGACCCAGAAATGAACCCACACACTTATGGTCACAAGGGAGCTAAAACCATCCAGTGGAAAAGACGGCATTTTCAACAAATGGTGCTGGAACAACTGTCCTTATCATGTAGAAGATTGTGAATTGATCCATCCTTATCTCCTTGTCCAAAGCTCAAATGTAAGTGGATCAAGGAATTCCACATAAAACCAGAGACACTGAAACTTATAAAGGAGATAGTGGGGAAAAGCCTCGAAGTTATGGGCACAGGGGAAAAATTCCTGATCAGAACAGCAATGGCTTGTGCTGTAAAATGGAGAATCAACAAATGGGATCTCATAAAATCGCAAAGGTTCTGTAAGGCAAAAAACACTGTCATAAGACAAAAAGGCCACCAACAGATTGGACAAGGATCTTTACCAATCCTAAATCTGATAGGGGACTAATATCCAACATATGTAAAGAACTCAAGAAAATGGACTCCAGAATAAACAAATAACCCTATTAAAATATGGGCTACAGATCTAAACAAAGAATTCTCAACTGAGGAATACCAAATGGCTGAGAAACATCTGTAAAAATGTTCAACATCCTTAATTATCAGGGAAATG
>NC_034597.1:8938425-8939953 GCF_900095145.1 Mus pahari | reverse complement strand
GAAAATTGGACATAGCACTACAGGAGGATTCAGCAATACCTCTCCTGGGCATATACCCAGAAGATGTTCCAATTTGTAATAAGGACACATGCTCCACTATGTTCATAGTAGCCTTATTTATAATAGCCAGAAGCTGGAAAGAACCCAGGTGTCCCTCAACAGAGGATTGGATACAGAAAATGTGGTACATTTACACAATGGAGTACTACTCATCAATGAAAAACAATGAATTTATAAAATTCTCAGGCAAATGGATGTATCTGGAGGATATCATCCTGAGTGAGGTAACCCAATAACAAAAGAGCACACATTACATGCACTCACTGATAGGCAGATATTATACCAGAAACTTAGACTACGCAACATACAAATTGCCATACACATGACACTCAATAAAAAGGAAGAACAACTTGTGGATACTTCATTCCTTTTTAGAATGGGGAACAAAATTCCCATGGAGGGAGTTAAAGAGACAAAGTTTGGAACTGAGATGGAAGAACCATCCAGAGACTGCCCCACCTAGGGATCCATCCCATCATCAGCCACCAAACCCAGACACTATTGCATATGCCAGCAAGATTCTGCTGACAGAACCCTGATATAGCTATCACTTGTGAGGCTTTGCCAGTGCCTGGCAAATATAGAAGTGGATGCTCACAGTCAGCTATTGGATGGAACACAGGACCCCTAATGAAGGAGCTAGAGAAACTACCCAAGGAGCTAAGGGGGTCTGTAAACTCATAGGAGGATCAACAATATGAACTAATAAGTACCCCCCACACACACACAAACTATGTCTGTAGTTGCATTTGTAGCAGACAATGGCCTAGTCGGCCATCAATGTGAGGAGAGTCCCTTAGTTTTGGGAAGATCATATGCCCCAGTACAGGGGAAAGCCAGGGCCAGGAAGAGGGAGTGGGTGGTTTGGGGAGCAGGGCAGGGGGAGTGTATAGGGAACTTTGAGGATAGCATTTGAAATGTAAATGAAGAAAATATCTAATAAAAATTAAGAAAAGAGTAGATCCAATAATCTACCCTTTATTCCTTTTATTTCTAAATCTCCTTTCTAGTTTTATTTTTCTTCCCCATTCCACCTAGCCCCAACCTGCAGAACTTAAACAATGGGGTTCTTGAGGAAAGGGAGCTGCAACAACAAATTTGACATCAGAAGACACACAGGAAGGAGTCGAGCCTCATTTACTCTAGGGAAATGGATAACATTTAAAGCTGAAAACCACAAACAGTGTTTGGTCAGGTACATAGGCCAAACTGGTACTAGGCAGCACATTAATGTCAAGGGAATATCTCCATTGTAAAAGGTCTGGAAAGGAATGTCCCCACTGTAAAAGGAAAGGAATGCCCTCATTGTAAAATGTCCCTAGCCAATTATGGAATTGAAGCAAGATAGTGGAAGAAGCAAGAGTGTTAGATGATGGCCCAGGGACAAGGCTGAGATACCAGGGGCTTCTGGGCCTCAACAGATCTCTCTCTCCCTCTCCCTCTCCCTCTCCCTCTCCCTCTCCCTCTC
>NC_034597.1:8809597-8919439 GCF_900095145.1 Mus pahari | reverse complement strand
TACTATTGAACCATTGTTGGGATTTGGACTGCAGACTGTAAGTCATCAATAAATTCCTTTACTACATAGAGACTATCTGTAAGTTCTGTGACTCTAGAGAACCCTGACTAATACAAACAGTAAAAGGCTAAGACAGAAATAGGAAGGCAGACTGAAATGTTCACCCCCTTTTAACATCTGGCGAGGTAGTAATGTGTTGGGTATCACATTATCAGACAACTCAGAAACATAGTTGAAGAAGATTGTTTACTTTTCTGAAATTGTAATCTACAGTTTTTATTAGTATATTACAAGTATATAGAATAAATATTTTAAAGAGGTATTCAAATATGAAAAACATAAAGATCATTATTTTGTTTCTAGCATTTACCTCAAGAAAAATGTTCCTCAAGAAAACTGTTTAATAGAATCTAAGAATGAATTGAAATTTCATATGTAAAAGAAAAAAGTTACACATCAGTAATTTTTTAAGTTAATTTGGACATTCAGGGGAAGTTCTTCCCACTCTAGGATAGGAAGTATAGGTATGTATCATATATATATGATATAGGTATATACATATACATATATATATGGATATGAGAAATATACACATGCAAATAGACACACATGTATACAATCATAGGATTAAGATCTGTGTAAGTATACCTCTTGTATTTTTCATTTTTGGACCTTGTTTATGGCATTTATCTGTCAGAGTCAAAACATGTACTCATAAGCATGATGTCTTGATATGTTGAATGTTTTGGTCTGAAGGAGACTGGATGGTTTTGGAAGTGAGGTTTGCTGACTTTCATCGTCCCTTTCTCCTTCATCTCATTACCACCATGTAGTTCAGAGAAACTAGAATTACTGTTTCCCTAAACAAGTCATAGGGCCCAAGAAGTCACCTGACCTTTCTGCCTCATTAAAGTCCTTATGTGGTGAATGTCCTGCCCTGGACCCAGAGGAGGAATGCCTTACATAATGCAATCTCCCCTCGGTCTGCCACCACCACACCCTTTCAAACAGCCACACTTCTCTGCAGTTCTCCATTTCTCAGCATGCTGAGAATAATAATTTTACCCTAGTTTTTAATGTATGAAGGCAAGCTCCTACGTCCATGTAAAACTTGAATAAATTGTTACTCTTTTCTCTTGCTATCCTGTCTCTTTCTAGTGGGTAGCCATTTAGCACTGTGTTAGGTTAGAAAGAGAGACATTTTTTTCTTTCCTATTCTTTAGTGTAATTAAAAGTAAAATGGAAGATAATTTGGCTATATTTCCTGCTATAAAATATATTAAATATATTTTTTTAATATTTTAGTGATTGTTCTATAAGTATTAAAATGAGTACCTTTCTGAGAGCATGGGTAGCTAACATTGTCCTATTTCAGGTACAATAGAAAATACAGGATGGGACCGTTAAGCCATGTCTTGTCTTACACCCACTGAGAAGGCCATCATCTAGCAGAGTGGCTCTCAAACTGGGGTTGTATATCAGCTACCCTGCATATCAAATATTTACATTATGACTCAAAACAGTAGAATCATTACTGTCATGAAGTAGCTATGAAATAATTTTACAATGGGGAGTGATCACATTATGCAAAGAACTGCATTAAAGGCTTACAACATAGCCTCAGTATTTGTACGCAACCTATGGACATAGGCAGCTGAGCCCTGTTGTTGAATGAGGGAAGGCTGAAAGAAGCTGAGAAGGGCAGTCCTGTAGGAGGACCAGCAGTCTCAATTAATCTGGACCCCTCATATCTCTCAGACACTAGACCACCATCAAACACCAGCTGATATGAGGCCCCCAGCACACACACAGTAGAGGACTTCCAGGTCTGTGTTCCTTCAGAGATGAAGCAGCTAACCCTCAAGAGACTGGAGGTCCCAGGGAGTTTAGAGGTCTGGTTGGGTGGGTGGTGGGACGGTAGGGACATCCTCGTGGAGACGGGTGTGGGAAGGAGGTGTGGGGTGTGGAACAGACAGAGGGTGGATGGGCTGGGGTGGGAATGGAATATGGAATGTAAAAAATCAATTAAAAATAAAATAAAATTAAATTAAATTAAAAGGCTTGCAACATTAGGAAGGTTGAGAACCACCAATCTAACAGTTCCCACAGGACTTGTCTGTGTTTCACTTATCAAAAAAACTCTTAGTTTAATCTTTGTTTTAAAAATGATTTCAGCTGGATATAAAACTTTATTACATGTAGTTTTAAAGAGCTATCACCTTTGCTTGTGACTGTGTTCTGACTTCCAGACCCTCACAGCTTTCCGTTTGTTCCACCTATCTTAGCTCCGGAATGTGCTGCCCGCAGCCCTAACCCAGCTTCTCTTTCTACCTGCTTTTGCTCCAGGGGGAATGGGGATGGGGTATACCTGCCTTTGCTCTGGGAGGGTTTGTGCTACCAGCTCCCACCCGAGACCCTTGAATATGCAGACAAAACACACACACACACACACACACACACACACACACACACACACACAGCTGTTGACTTTTAACTTGCCTACTAGGCACAATTGCTGCATGCCTTGGAAAAGCATGTCCTTACAAATTTATTATCTCTGTCTTTCCTTCTGCCCTAAACTTAGTGGCTTGTTCCACTTACTTCTGCCAAACATCTTTGGCCACAGGCCCTAGCTCTCCCTGAGACCTTACATGATTGTTGCCTCTGAAGCATGGCAGAGAAACCCCTCTGCCTTTTCCTCCTAGGACCAGGAAATGTCCCCTGTATCTTTCACCCAGCAATTGGCCCCCAGGCTTCTTCATTGACAAATCATGAGCAAATTGGGGAAATGATGTTAGTAACAGAACCTCCCCTTACACAGGGTTAGCTATGTAAGTTGTTATTTTTCATAAAATATACTGAAATTATTTTTTCAGTATATTTATTATTGACAAAAGATACTTTTCTCACATAATATATCCTCATTATAGTTTCTTTTCCCTCTACTCCTCTCAGTTCCTCCCTACATGCCCTTCCATGTAAACGCATTCTCTTTCTGTTTCTAATTAGAAAACAAAACACGTTTCTAAGGGAACATACTATATTATGCTGTATTGTACTATATTATATTATATTATATTATATTATATTATATTATATGATGTTATAATATATTATATTATATGATAAAACAAAACACAAGCAGAAGGAAAGGAGACCAAGAGAATGTATAAGAAACAGAGACTCACTGTTTCCCACACTCTGGAATTATGTAAAAGCACTAAACTTGAAAAGCATAAAATACAGAGAGAGGACCTGGTGCAGACCCATGCAGGCACTGTGTGTGTCTTTGTGAGTTCATATTAGCTCTGCTCATGTTGATTTAGAAGCTCTTGTTTTCCATCCCCTCTGGCTCCTACTTTATTTCTGCCTTCTCTACTTTGGGATTCTTGGGCCCTGAGAAGGGGTATTCAATGAAGATTTTCCATTTTAGATATTCCAGGGTCTCTCACCCTCTAGATAATGTCTTCCTATGGGTTCTCATATTTATTTCTATTTGCTGCAGGAGGAAACTTCTCTGATTGTGGCTGATCAAGGCACTGATCTATGAGTATAGAAAAATGTCGTTAGGTGTCATATTACATTTTTAAATGAACAGTAGTAATGGGTTTTACCACAGGCACCTAGACTATCTAGGCTCTGGTTCTTGGACACTCAAGCAGTGATAGGCATGGGTTCCACATTGTGGAACTGGCTTTAAGGCAAATAAGATAATTGTTGGTTCCCAAAAGCTTTGTGCCTCCATTGCCCTACCACATCTTGCAGGCAAAACACCATCATAGACAAAAAGATTTATGGCTGGGTTGGTGTTTATGTTTCTCTTTTGGTAGCATGTAGAGTACCTTCCTGTACCAAAGATACTACCAAGTATAGTAGGGGTGAAGTCTTCCTGTAGGCTAAACTTCTCCATGTTAAATGAGTTGTGTAAGTGTTATCTTCAGCAAATAGGGTCTTGCTGTTAGAGTTTTAGGAAGCTTCTAGAGTATTAGGTTTCCTCCATACTATCGCTCAAATGTTCCTTAGTTTTAGTTGTCGCTCTTCTTATTTCTTCCCTTATTCCTATTTTCTGGATTTTACAGAATAGCCTTGAGTGAATTCTCTTATTTATTCTTTTAAATCTGGGGTGGTACCTCAGTGGCTTTCACACTGGGCACTCCCTGTTCCTAGCTTTGCATTCAATCCCTCTGTTGCTATACAGTCCGGACATTTGTTAATAACTCACGATCTGCTCTTTAACACTCTGGAGTTGATTGCCTTGGGTGAGGTGAGATCAGCACTGCTCTCATCTCCCATGTGCATACCCCACAATCTTAGCTATTTCATCAACATGATGACCAATCTCTTCCCCTTCAGACACGTGAGCCTATCAATTCTACTATCTCTCTTTTCTTGATGCTGGGAAACCTGAAATGTTACTATATATTAACTACATATAGAATTAGATTTTAGAATGTCATCTCTTTTTTAGGTCAGCAGAAGGAACTCAATTATTCTTCTGCCTTATCAAATAGTTTCTGTTTGGCGTTTTGAAGTATTTATTATTATTCAGAGATAGTCTTTTATTTCTTAAAGAGAGTCAAAACAATGTACAGCACATACTTTGCCTTTATTGGAGTAAAACTCAGTAAATTACATTGCTATTTATACTTTTGAATTTATAGAGCAGGAATTTACTCCAAATTTACACTTTTCCTAAAAAGAAAGAATGAAATATCTCTGATATTTAAATAAAACTTTATGCAAGAATATTACTTAACTTAAAAGTTTTTACAATATTTATGTTTTACAGATTGTATCTAAGAGCTTTGTACAATCCATCTTCCACATGTAGACACATTAATGAATTTAAGTGAATTAATTTTCCTCTAGCATTTAAAATTTATGATTAGTTGGGTTTGACAGTGAGAAGTTAAAGGGGATTTGAGATCAAGTGGAGTGATTTTTAAGTGTATTGGGAAGGGTGAATTATATTCATTTTAATATCAGCAAGTTCTTTTAAAGGCTCCCATTTGTCAATGTTAAAGCTTTTAAATCAGAATCTCCCTTGATCAATGCTCCACTGGAACACAGAAAGACAAGGACAGACATTCAACAAACAAGGAAACACAGGAGGTCAATAACATTCTGAAAGTACAGTACGTTAAACAGCCATCAATAATTAGAAGAATGCGAAATATCACCACAGTGAAGTATCATCACTTGCTGTTGTGTGACTTTTCCTGGGGAGATGTAAACAAACAGGTCTACACCCCAGATCCATGGCATGCAAGAGAAAGCAGAGATGGTACAGTCCACCTTCAGCTGGTGAGGCTGCAGGTTACTTAGCAGAGAATGGGGAAGTGCTTACTTACAGGAAAATGTGCCATACAAAACAAATCATCATGGCTTATGTTCAGCATAAAGTACGTCTGGGACTCTGCAGAGAATTAGGAGGCACTAGGCCCTCATCTTTCCTAGCTAGCAACTGACACCTGTTTTCTCTCTCTCTCTCTCTCTCTCTCTCTCTCTCTCTCTCTCTCTCTCTCTGTGTGTGCACATGCTCATTAGGTAATTGCCTTGTCATCCTTTCTTTATTTTTATTTTTATTATTTTTCATTATTTATTCATTTTACATTTGGTGGCAGCCCCCTCTTTCCACTCCTCTTTTCTCCTCTCACCTCCATCCCCACAAACTCCTTCCCCTTTATCCCCTCCCCTTCTCTGAGTAGAAGGGGAACCCACCATTCCACAAGGACACTTACTCAACTTTGTTCATAGCAGTATTATTCTTAATAGCCAGAAACCAGAAACAACCTAGATGTCTGTCAACTGAAGAGTAGATAAAGAAAACGTGGTACGTTTAAAAACTGGAAAACTATTAAGCTATTACAAAGAAAGGAGTCATGAAATTTGCAGACAAATAGATAGAACTAGAAAATATCTTGAGCGAGGTCAGACCCAGAAAGATACACATGGTATATACTCACATATAAATGGAGATTAGCCATAAAGCACAGGATAAACATACTACAATCCACAAACTCTAAGAAGCTAAGTAACAAGTGCCCAAGGGAGGATATTTTAATCTCACTCAGAAGGGGAAATAGCATAGACATTGGAGGTGAGTGGAGAAAGGGAACTGTGGTGCCTGCTTGTTGATGCATTCTCAGTTTATTTTAGGATTGAAAAGTTGCAGATTGCTAAATGACTAACTCTTTGTATCAGAAAAGGGGAAGAGAATTTCTGAAAGGGGCTGTGTTGGATGAGAGGGGTGATTATAACTCTTTGGAGTAGCTACCAGTCAGTGGGAAGAAGAAAGCAGCATTTGTATGTGTGTGTGCATGTGTGTCTGTGTGAGTGTGTGTGTATGTGTGTGTATGTGTATATGCATATGTATATGCATATCAGAGAGAATAAAAGTACCTTCTGCAGAAGAGAGAATAAATCTGTCTGTCTCAGTTTCTCAATGTAAAGTCTCCTAAACTTGTTATTATGAAATCAGAGTCTTGTTTTTCCTGCTGGTGACACAAAACCTCTGGATAAATGTGTCCCTTCAGTATGGGTGTCAACCAAATGAAAACTGCATGAACTTTCTGCCTTCTATGTACATTAGCATCCCCAAAGGACATACACACCTGGGAAGATGGAATCCTAGGTGAGATCTAGTCAAAAGTGCTCCTTTTCCTTTTTGGATGCAGGAGTGATAAAGCTTCTTTTGACCTTACTATAGGCCAGTTATCACTGTTTATTTCACTGCCAAGATTACTGGGCTAAGGTACACTGTAGGTCATCACAGAAACCACTCTCCATAATGGCTGCAGTAAGTAATGCCCAGAGGACATAGTGACTCACAATGGCTGTCTGACACATTGGCAAAACATTTAATTCATTGAGTAGAGAAAGAGTCTCGCCCTGCAGCTGTTCTGATCAGCACTCAGGCTAGTCATGAAGCACAGTGATCCTCCATCCTCAGCTTTCTATGCACTGCTGAGACAGGAAGTAGAGTAAAGAATAGGTGCAGGAAAACTTACACAAAATTGTAAAACTAGCATCTGAGAGAGGTTTGTTTCAAAGAGAAAAGCCAGAAACATGAAGCCATGGCTCAAGAAAACGGCTGGAGCCACCAGCAACACAGAAGCACTCAGAATATCTGAATGAGATCTAAGGTTGATATAACACCAAAGTGCACACCACTGGGTGGAGATTTAAGATGCTGCTGAGATGTGGGATACATGCATCACCCTGGGCAGTGTGGGAGAATCATTCTACTCTTTACTGGCTGCTGCAATCAGAAGAGCTAGCTCCACCTCCTCTTGACTGTGCAAAGTGGGAGAGCTGGCCTCGGTGGCACAGGTGCAGGAGAGCTGGCAGGCTGACCAGCTCAGCTACCACCCAGGCCCAGGTCCAGGGCTCTGACCTGACCCACCCCAACATCTATCTATCCTATCTTTGAATTACTGGAGTGCATGAAGGTGCCAATCCTACAGATTCAAAGCTGTAGTATCTCCATGATACATGGCAATAGCAGGATGTCTGAGAGGAACAGCATTTACTCTTAACCTCTAAGCAGCTCCCTAAGCCTGACCCTGTCCTTTGTACAGTGTGGCCATGCTCACACATATTTGGCTCTTGAATAAAATATCTCTTATCCTCTGAGATGAGAGTTGTGGGTTTTGTTGTTGACAACAGCAACCTGTATTGTTTTGTAAAGTAAGGGATCTAAAATTGGAATGAAGTCAGAGTCAACCAATAGGGTGCCCAGCTCTGTGGGTTTTCCTGAGAAATCTACAGCTTCTCAGTACACTTGACCAATTGCATCTTTGCTGTTCTCCAGAAGTTCCAGTATTAAACGTCTCCAAGTAGATGTTTCTGGGAGGCTGCTGGAAGTGTAGGAGATTTGGAGGTCTTCAAATTACTAGAGGCTTCTTTAAGGAAATTGTTGGATATTGACCCTTACTTTCTCTCTTTTGCTTTCTGATTGTGAAGTAAGCAGGTTTGCTACATCATGAACTCCTGCCTGATGTGAGATTTCCCATGACCAAAAGTGACCAGATTACTCAACCCAAAGCAATAGCGACAAACAACCCTGGGCTAGAAGCTGGAATACTGTAAGTTCAAATAAACATTTTTTTTTTTTTTTTTTGGTGGGGTGAGTAGGAAACTAGAGCAAGATGCTAAGAGCACACAAGGCTGGACTTACCCCTGCATATATGTAGCTTGGTCTTCATATGGGTCCCCAAAGAATTGTAGCAGGGATTTATCCTAAGTCTGTTCCCTGCCTGTGGTTTCTGTTCTCCTAACTGGGTTGCCTTGTCTGGCCTTGACATGCCTAGGCCTACAGTGACTTGAGGTGCCATGGTAGATTGGTACCCAAGAGGTTACCTCCCCCTTTTCAGAGGTGACTGGGAGGGATCTGGGGAAAGGATCATAAAAGGGAGGCACTGAGAGGAGGTGGTGCTATGATTGGGATATAAGATGAATAATTAATCACTTAATACAAAAGTATAATATATACACAAACTTAAAAAAATAGGAAAGGAACTGAGTTCAAAATGGGCACTATGGTAAGATGGGGCATCCTTTGGTTATATGCCCAAGAGTAATATACCTGAATCTTGAGGAAGATATATTCCCATCTTCTGGCGGAACCACCATACTGATTTCTAGAATGGTTGTATGACTTTACATTCCCATCAGCAATGGATGAGTATTCAACATACTCCATATCCTCACCAGCATGAGTTGTTGTTATTAGTCTTAGCCATTCTAACAGGTATAAGATGGAATCACAAAATTGTTTTTTCAGTGTCAACTGGCCAGATCCTCCAGAGATACCATGGATGGAACCACCAACCACAGAGTACACATGGAGGGACCCATGGTTCTGGACTCAAATGTGGCAGGGGATGGCCTTGTGGGAGGAGAGGCCCTTTAGCTTGAGTGTGTTCAGTGCTCCAGTGTAGGGGAATGCCAGGGCAGAAGGCAGGAGTGGATGGGTGAGTACAGGAACACCCTCATAGAGGCAGGGGAAAGGGTGGGATGAGAGGTTTCTGAAGGGGAGTCCTGGAAAGGGGAAAACATTTGAAATGTAAATAAAAAATATAATAAAAATAGGCAAGAAAAAAAAACAAGCAAAGTTGTTTTTATTTCCCTAAAAAATGGCTAAAAATATTGAACATCTCCTGAAATGTTTCTCAAGTATTTGAGTTTCTTCTTTTAAAAATTCTTTTAAAGCTCTACCCCATTTTAATTAGGTTACTTTCCAATTCTGTGATCTGTCACTTTGTCTAATGTCCTTTACCTTAAAGAAGTTTTGAGTTTCATGAAGTCCTATGTATTAATTATTGATCTTACTGCCTGTTTTAATGGTGCCCTGTTCATAAAGTCTTTCCCTGTGCCCATGAATTCCAGGCTACTCCTCACTTTCTTTCATATTAGGTTCAGTATATCTAATTGTAGTTAAGGTCTTGAACCATTTGGAGCTGAGTTTTGTGCAGAGTTTTAAGTATAAATATATTTGGATTCTTCTCTATGCAGCTATACAGTTTGACCAGCACCATTTGTTGAAGTTACTGTCTTTTTTTCTAGTGTATATTTTTGGTTTCTTTATCAAAAAGCAGGTAACCATAGGTTCATGGATTTATGTGCAGGTTTTCAATTCGGTTCAATTGACCAGTGTGTCTGGATTTGTGCCAATACAGTGCTGTTTTTCTTACTATAGTTCTCTAGTACAATATGAGCTCCAGGATACTGATATCCTCAGAAGTTCTTTTATTATTCAGGATCATTTTATCTATCCTAGTTGGGTTTGTGTGTGTGTGTGTGTGTGTGTGTGTGTGTGTGTGTGTGTGTGTTTGTATCCCCAAGATATTTATATTATTTGAACATGAACAACAGAAAACAATGCTACTTGGCATCATCAGAACCCAGTTCTCAAACTATAGCAAGCTTTAGTTACCCCAACACACCTGAAAAGCAAGATTCAGATCTAAAATCATATCTCATAATGATGAAAGAGGACTCTAAGGAGGACATAAATAACTCCCTTAAAGAAATAAAGGAGAACACAGGTAAACAAGAAACCTGTAAGGAGGAAACATGTAAATCCCTTTAAAAAATACAGGAAAAAACAACCAAGCAGGTGAAGGAATTGAACAAAACCATCCCGGATCTAAAAAGGAAATAGAAACAATAAAGAAATCACAAAGGGAGAAACCCCTGGATATGAAAAACCTAGGAAAGAGATCAGGAGTCATAGATGCGAGCATCACCAACAGAATACAAGAGATAGAAGAAAGAATCTCAGGTATAGAAAATACCATATAAAACCTTGACACAACAGTCAAAGAAAATGTAAAACACATAAAGATCCTAACTCAAAACATCCAGGAAATCTAGGACACAGTGAAATGACCAAACCTAAGAATAATAGGTACGGAAGAGAGTGAAGATACTCAACTCAAACGTCCAGTAAAGTTCTTCAACAAAATTATAGAAGAAAACTTCCCTAACCTAAAGAAATAGATGCCCATAAATATAGAAGAACCTACAGAACGCCAAATAGATTGGAACAGATAAGAAATTCCTCCTGTCACATAATAATCACCAACTGCACAGAACAAAGAAAGAATATTAAAAGTGGTAAGAAAAAAAGGTCAAGTAACATATAAAGGTAGATTTCTCAGTATTATACCAGATTTCTCAACAGAGACTCTAGAAGCCAGAAGATGCTAGGCATAAGTGATACAGACCCCAATAGAACACAAATGCCAACCCAGGTTGCTATACCCAACAAACTCTCAATTACCATAGATGGAGAAACCAAAATATTTCATGAGAAAACCAAATTTAAAAATTATATTTCCACAAAATCTCACCTTACAAAGGATAATGTGGAAAGCTCTAACACAAGGAGAGAAACTATAGCCAAGGAAAACCAAGAAATTAATCATCTTACAACAAACCAAAAGAAGAGAACCAAACAAACTTAATATTACCTCTAACAACAAAAATAATAGGAACCAACAATCATTGGTCCTTAATCCCTCTTAACATCAATGGACTCAATTCTCCAATAAAAAGACATAGACTACAGACTGGATACATAAGTGGGATCTGGCATTTTGCTGTACACAGGAAACACATCAGTGACAAAAACAAACACTACCTCAGAGGAAAAGGCTGGAAAAAATTTCCAAGCAAATGGTTCAGAGAAACAAGCTGGTACAGCCATTTTAATATCAAATAAAATCTACTTTCAATCAAAAGTTATCAAAAGAAGATAAGGAAGATAAGGTAAGGAAGAACACTTCATACTCAACAAAGGAAAAATCTACTAAAATGAACTCTCAATTCAGAACATCTATACCCCAAATGCAAGGGCACCCACATTTGTAAAACACATTACTAAAGCTCAAAGTATATGCTGAACCTCACAAAATAGTAGTGTGATATTTCAACACCCTACTCTCAACAATCAGCAGATCATGGAAACTCAAAACACACATTGAACCCCAAACAATAATAGTGGCAGATTTCAACCCCACACTCTATATCAATGGACAGTTCATTGAAACAGAAACTAAACAGAGCCACAGTGAAACTAACAGAAGTTATGAACCAAATGGATTTAACAGATATCTACAAAACATTTCACTCTAATACAAAAGAATATACCTTCTCAGCACTTCATGGTACTTCTCCAAAATTGACCATATAATTGGACACAAAACAAGCCCCAACACATTCCAGAAGATTGAAATGGTTCCATGCATCCTATTAAATTACTACACACTAAAGCTGGTCTACAATAACAACAAAATCAACAGAAATCCCACTTACACATGGAAACTGAACAACTCTCTGCTCAAAGATAACTTGGTCAGGGAAGATATAAAGAAAGGAATTAAAGACTTTTTAGAATTTAATGAAAATAAAGGCATAACATACCCAATATAATGGGACACAATTAAAGCAGGATTAATAAGAAAACCCATAGCCTACATAGTGCCCCCATAAAGAAGCTGGAGAGAGCCTACACTAGCAGCTTAACAGCACATCTGAAAGCTCTAAAAACGAAAAGAAACAAATACACCCAAGAGGAGTAGACAGCAGAAAGTAATCAAACTCAAGGCTGCAATCAACCAAGTGGAAACAAAGAGAACTATACAAAGAATCAACAAAACCAGGAGATGGTTCTTTGGAGAAATCAACAGGATAGAAAAACCATTATGCAGACAAACCAGAGGGCACAGGGACAGTATCCAAATTCACAAAATCAGAAATGGAAAGTGAGACATAACAACAGAAATTGAAGAAATTAAAAAAATCATTAGGTCCTACTACAAAAGCCTATACTCAACAAAACTTGAAAATCTATATGAAGTGGATGATTTCCTAGACAGATACTAGGCACCAAAGTTAAATCAGGATCAGGTGAATGATTAGAGGCTTTTAATTACTGTATCTATTAAATTAGGGATTATCGGTCTATTTGAATTGTGTATCTGATCTTGATTTAACTTTTGTATGTTTGTGTACTGAGAGAATTTTTTTTTTTTTTTGCCAATCTTACTTCCCTTTTTTTAAAAACAATTATTTAATCTTTTTTTACAGTCCAGTTGTTATCCCCTTCCCAGTCCACCCTCCATCTGTTCCACATCCCACACCTCCCCCACCCTTGTCTTCAGGAGGCTATCCCCAGACTCCTACCCCACCAGACCTCTCCACTCCCTGGTGCCCAAGTCTCTCGAGGGTTAGGTACATCTTTTCTGACTGAGTCCAGATCCGGCAGTCCTCTGCTGTATATGTGTTGGGGGCCTCATATCAGCTGGTATATGCAGCCTGGTTGGTGGCCTAGTGTCTGAGAGATCTAGGGGGTCCAGGTTAGTTGAGACTGCTGGTCTTCCTGTAGACTCTCCTCCTCAGCTTCTTCCAGCTTTTCCCTTCAACCACAGGGTCAGCTGCTTGTGGGGTCTTTGAGGGGCAGTCATGATAGGCCCCATTTTGGGAGGGTATCATAGCCTCAGTAATAGTGTCAGGCCTTGGGGCCTTTGCCTGAGTTGGAATTCACTTTGGGCCTGCCTCTGGCCCTCCTTTCCCTCAGGCTCTTCTCCATTTCTGTTCCTGCAGTTCTCTCAGACCTGAACAATTCTGGATCAGAGTTTTTGATGATGGGATGGCAACTTGGTGCCCTGTCTTTTTATTGAAGGTCGACTCTATAAGTTCCTTCTCCCCGCTGGAGAACATTCATCTAAGGACTCCCTTTGAGTCCTGACAGTCTCTCACCCCCCCCCCCCCCAGGTCTCTGGTACATTCTAAAGGGTCCTCCCACCTCCTACCTCCCGAGGTTGCCTATTTTCGTTCTTTCTGCTGGCCCTCAGGGCTTCAGTTCTGTTTCTCACCCCTACCCCTACCCCATTGCAGTACCTAATCATGTTCCCCTCTTCCCCTCCCTGTCCCCTTTCCCACCCAGGTCCCTCCATCCCTCCCCCCATCTCCTGTGATTACTTCTCCCTTCGAAGTGAGATTGAAACATTCGAACTTGGGCCCTTCTGACTGTTAGTCTTCTTTGAGTTCTGTGGATCTTATCCTGAGAATTCTGTACATTTTTGGCTAATATCCACTTATTATTGGGTACATATCATGCATATCCTTTTGGGTCTGAGTTACCTCACTCAGGATGATACTTTCTAGTTCCATTCATTTGCCTGCAAAATCATGATTTCCTCATTCTTAATAGCTGAATAGTATTCCATTGTGTAAATGAACCACATTTTCTGTATCCATTCTTCTATTGTGGGACATCTGGGTTGTTTCCAGCTTCTGGCTATCACCAATAAAGTGCTATGAACATAGTGGAGCATGTGCCCTTGTGCCATGGGGGAACATCTTTTGTATATAAATAAATATTTAAAAAGAGAATACATTGTTGCTATCTTCAGGCATACCAGAAGAGGGCATCAGATCCCATTATAGATGGTTGTGAGCCACCATGTGGTTGCTGGGAATTGAACTCAGGACCTCTGGAAGAGCAGCCAGTACACTTAGCCAGTAAGCCATCTCTCCAGTCCCAGGAATTTTTAAAGTTGACATTTGGAGATAGATTCCAAAGTGTCTTAAAAATAAATTCTGCTTTTTAGGTAATCAGTAGTTCCATCCCCTTCCATGATGCTGAGATCTGAGGCTATGAACTCCATAAACTTGGAACATCTTTATGAAGTTACTATCAGATAGTTTTATTTGGATATTAATGTATAATAGATGCCCTACAGGTGCCTGCAATGAAAGCAAGAGGTAACTGAGTCCCTCACATGTAGGATTTGGTTTTACATATTTATGAAAGCAGGTGTTTGTGGTTGGGGGGTNAGGAGGATGGTAGGAAAACCACAAACCACCTCAGCTTTACTTCTGAGATGGATGGCATCACTGAAAACCGTCTGGAGGACAACTGTACTGTCTCAAATCATGAACTGTAGGCTATTCATTATGCTCAATGTGTGTTTTGTACCCTAGCCCAGTATTGATGTGTGCTGTCCAATGAATCATGTTTACCACATCTGCAACAGAACAGAATAGACTGTGTATATCATTTCATACTTGTGGTCCAAGTGGGAAATTGAACAAGTGAGGTCTGAGAAGGAATCTGATGGAAGGCAGGTTAGGAAATACTAGACAGAAAAGATGGGAGGTCCTCCACAGGCATACAAACACTGGAGTGAAGACGCACCAGCCCCTGACATCGATAAGGTGGAAAATCATGAATATCTGGAGGACTAAAGGCTCTTCCCTTCCAGTGATTCCAACAGCCATTTCCATATGAAGATAAGACCAGTTTCCTGAATTGTTGAGCCCATATACTCAGCACCAAACAGTCCAGCTAAGATAAGATCATTTTAAAGGAAATTTTAAAGGAAATCCCTTTAAAACTGTCATTTTTAAAGGAAATTAAATATGGAAAGTGAAGAGAGGATTGTATTCCAGGCATATTTTTAAGCCAGAAATTTTCTTTCAAAGAAAGCAAAATAGATTTGTAAAGGTATGGAACCACACATGTCCTGTGCTATGCTGTCCAGGACAAACATGCTGGTAGGAATCCCAATGATTGCTGGCATGGAGTAGTAGTATAATTAATTGAGGACATGTTACAGGATACAAGCAGGAAAATCCAAAAGTGACTAAATCAATGTAAACTGCAGTGTAAATGTGGAGCTGTTCACTCTCTCTCAGATCACAGGTTTCAGAAGGTTGTGTCAAACTCCCTTCCCATCAGGTAGAACACCTATTACCAAGACCGTGTCACTTTCAATTATTCACCTACAGCTGTCACCTCCATCAGCTAAACTTGCAGCTTCACCCCTGAGGCAGAGGCCTATGCTTACAGGTGGGGCTCTAGCCTCTGTCAGTAAGTAGAGAAACCAGCAGCACCATGAAGATCAGGGGCCTAGGTGCAGCTTTCTCTTCTGCATTGAAAAGCCCAACTCGCTTCTTTGGTCATAGAGGCTGGAAAGAGAAGAGAAATATGAGCAAGTTCTTGCTGCTTGACGTTTCTCACACTTTTCTTGACTTTCTTTTCTTTCTTTCTTTCTTTCTTTCTTTCTTTCTTTCTTTCTTTCTTTCTTTCTTTCTTTCTTTAATTCTCAGAGGTCATCATAACCTCTGAGGTTAAAAGTTCCCTTCCTTGCCATCTTCTTTGCTTCTCTCTCTCTCTCTCTCTCTCTCTCTCTCTCTCTCTCTCTCTCTCTCTCTCACTCTCTCCTGTTTACCCCCTCTCCTCCCCTTCTCTTCCCATCCTTTTCCTCTCCTCCCCTCCCCTTCTCTTCCTTTTCTTTCCTCTCCTTTCCATCCTTTTTTTTTTTTCCTTTTCAGGACTTCCTTTGCTTGTATACACTGAGAAATTTCATTAAACCACAATCCAGTCTTTATTATTCATTTCAACTGGCATACAATTATACTTCTCTATGTGATACTGTGTAGAATCTAAATACCTGCATCTTGTCTTCATGGTAAGAATATTCAAAAATCCTCTCCACTGGACATTTTGAAGTGCTCAGATTAACTGTTGTCGGCTATCATTATTCACATAACAACTTTTAGGAATATTACAAACATGCTTCCTAGAATCTAGAAGAAGAGGCTCAATGAAAGGAACCCACAGAGGGTAATAACGGAATGTGGTTATAAGAATAGACTGCATATCTGTAAAAGACTGTCAAAATGACACAGAGTCGTGTCTGTTATTCAGATGTGGCTCCTGCTGCCTACTGCTCTTCCTGAATTCTGGTAACCACTTTTCTACTCCTTCTGCTCTCTGCTTCGCTGGTATCGATTTTAGTTTCCACATATGAGAACATGAGGATGCATGTTCTTGTGTCTGACTTATGGCTTTATTGTAACAATCTCCTGCTCTGTTCATGTTGCCATCAATAACACGATTACATTTATTACATAATTTTATATGTCTCCTTTTCATTCTATGCTAGATATGAAGCTGCTAGCTTTCGTGGCAACAGAGTCATCACTGGGCTACTAAGACTTTCCACATCTTTCTTCTCTGAACTAAGACTGTCTCACTTGCTTCAGTGCCCCAACTATTGTACTCCACAGACTGGTCCATAACTGCCTCTGCTTGAGGATCTGTTCTTTGAGTGGAGCTTAATACTCTCAGTTAGTACCTGAAGTGCAGAACAGGAAAATTCCATATTGAAGTAGATAGACACAGAAGTCAGCTCCAGTACTCAAAAATCCTCTTTGATGTTTCTGCATTAGTTGCCACTTCCTTCCAAACCCCAAAGCCCATTGCTTTCCACGACTAAGACATTGTCTCTTCATTGAAGGTCGTCAGCTCTTGTATTACTGGAGCCTAAAGAAGTGCTATTTCTTTGGAAGTTTATTCCTCTTGATCAGGGTTTTGTCAATAGATTATTCAGAAAAGCAACCCAAATGTCCAGTTCTCTTTCTTCAATTAGAAACAAATTAGAGGCTTTACTTAAATCCCAATACTCCCCTGCAATTGGTCAGTTGGGTCAGTCCCAAACCAACTTGCTGGGGACTTGTGGCCCCAGTTTTGTCCTCTTCCCCATTTGCCACTTCCCCACCAGTGCCTTTACTCTTGTCTCCTGGGAACACTCAACAACCCTCAGGACTTATCTTCCAGGCTCTACCTTGGTGAAATGAAGCTTAGAAAACCCACCATGACAGGCTGCTGTGCAAACGTGGGCTGTGTCATCACTACAGCCCACCCGTTACAGCTTCCTTTCGGTTAATTCCAAAGGCAGAATGGCTATGAATGCTTCTTTCCTTCCTCCTCTTCCTCCTCACTCCCTCCGTCCCTTGCTTCTTACTATCCATTTTTCTAGCCTTTCCCTTTGTCTTGTTTCCTTAATAGAGTAAGCCTCTCTTGCCCACAACTGAGGATCATGAACAGGAAGCCAAGTTAGTTTCTATTCTTGGACAGATCATCTTGATAACAATCAAGTCAAGTACTTGTTTTTTTATCCCTCAAAAGAGGTACAGGATTTGGCTCAGTGTTTGGGGAAGGGAAATGGACAGATAGGAGAAGTGGAAGCTACACTCTCTGAGTTACTATTCAGATGATGACATGCTTAGCAGTGGCTCTGTGAACTAATGTGTCAAAGGCAGTGTGTAAGTGCCTATTAATGGGTAGCTGTTGCTCTCATTTTCTTGCTGAGTGTTCAGGTACATTGTGTTTCTTTCCACCTGCTGACTCTAGGCTGCTCTTCCTCAGAGTGCTACACAGGATTTGTCTTTATTATCCAGGCCTCCACCTTTTCTAGGTGAAGGAACGAACACCCGCTGTCCTTCTCCTTGGGTTTCATGAACTACTTACCATGCCATTTGTAAAGGTGCTACTGACCAACAGCCATATGTTTCAGAAATGTCAATGTTTCTAAAGAAAAGAGAGTCTCCAGTCTGAGAGGTACTAGCTGTTCATATCAAAAAGGGATTCTGCCTGTCATCGAGTGTACCCTTTGTATGGTAAGTTCCCGATAGAGAAATTCCTATGTTCCAAATGATGCTTGAAAAGCAGCTGGCTCTCAAAGGCTCCCTCTCATCCCCTGCCCAATAGCACATGTCACTTTTGTCAAGGGATTATGCCCTTGGTTAACCTTTTCAGTGAAGAAGGAACATGAAGTAGCTCAGAAGAGGTGAAAGCATTGTTGTTCCAGAAACTGAGAAAACTCCCATGAGGGTCAAACCCCAGGCTCCAAACTGGCTGGAACTTACAGCTTACAGCCAAATCCATACCCAGAGCTAGTGGTGGTGACAAGAACCCTATGGGCTCCCACTCAGTTGACTGTCAGTTTATTGTACCTGAAGCTGGAGGGAGAGGGCTAAAAAGGGAGAGACAGAAGGAAGCTTGGAGAAAAGGTAAGTAAATGATAAGGCAAGTGATGGCTAACTTCTACTGAGTTTTATATGTTAAGCCAGGACAAGAACTGGACAATGAATAAGATGGCTTCCCTTGTCCTGGATTTCAGCGTTTATGAATGAAAGTGCTCCACATCCCAGTGGCTCTCCCTTCAAAAGGGCTCATCCATTACTGTGATAATGATTTTCTGTCCAAACAACAACACTGCCAAAGGCCTATTACAGAGGCAACGTAAAGTTAAAAAGACATTATGAAGAAAACTGCACCATGCCGACTTTTGCTAGTTCTTTCCCAGAGATGACTGCTTGGTGCCGACATGTGTTTATTACACTTAATAATGTTTACATAATTCTTCCTTGAGATCATTAGAGCTGTCAGATCAAAAGTAAACGTGCTTCCCTCTCTGTTTATGTCTAAAGACTTTACAGTCAATAAAGAAAGATGAACGACATCCAGAGCATACTCAATCTGCTCCTGAGCAGAAAAGTGTCAAGTTAAGCTTTGTGTTGGGCAGCTCCTGGGTTCAGGAAGGGGCAGAGCAACGGGCTGACTCTTTTCTACTTCCCTTTCTCGGCCAGTCTGTTTCCAAGTTTACTATGCTTGGGAAACCCTCTTTTCCAGCGTGCCGAAATACCCGCAGTCAGCTCTCCAGCTCCCAGGAATTCAGATTCAGTAGCTGCGGGGTAGTCAGAGATTCTGTTTTCTGTGGCGCTCACAGGTGATATTTGGCAGACAAAGTGCAGATTTCAATCACAATGCTCTCCTTTGTTGGGTCGGGGGTTACCCACTTGGCAAATTTGAGATGTCCTAGCCTGTGGCATCAACAGCAGTAGTGACTGTAGGCAGCACAATGTAGCCGGGCTGCAGCTGTCAGAAGCAGCTCAAAGGAAAACTCACCGGCCAGCTTGGGGAGGCGGGGCCTGGAGCCCGGGGCGGGGCCTGGCGCTCGGGGGCGGGGCACAGCTGCCCGGGCTCCAGCTGGTGGCTGGTGAAGGCAGCCGCAGGGGCTGAGGGCACAGCCAGCGGGCGGCGCGCCGTGGACTCCCAGCAGCCCGCGAAAGGTAAAGCCAGGAGCGCACTCGCGAGCCTCTTGCTCAGAGGCTGCGGTGCCAACCCGAAGGGTCCCGGGTCATAAAAGCCGTGTTTGGGTGCCTGGGCATCTGTGTGGCATCCAGGCAGCGGCTGCACAGCGGGGATTTGGCGTGCGTGGCCCTGGGTCCAGGGCTGGGGAAGTGGGGTAGCTGCTGACTCCCCAGCCAGGCTAGACTGTCCTGACTCGGAGGCAACTTTGCGCAGCGGTCCTCTTCCAAGTTCCTTTTATTGCCATTGTCTTAGCGCCTCCAGTCTCACCAGCTCCCCGGACTCCAGCTTTGTTCTCCCGCGGTCTCCAAGGGTGTGAACCTCAGAGACGCTGGCAAGTTGCACCTGCCAGCCCATTGGGTCTATCCTGGCTGGGTCTGCATCCCTGAGGGGTCCAGTGCTGTCTAAAGCTCACCAGGGCAGATACCTTGAGATGTATTACCTACCAGAGCAGTGATGATCTCTCTTTGAGGATTTGGACCGGGAAGACAGGTGTAGCACATCTGGGTTATACTGATTTAGGGCGTGAGAGGGGTAGGGGAAAAGTTTGGGGGCATAGTCTGGGTCAAGAGAACTGGTAGCATGAGTTGGAGAGAATATAACCGCTATAGGGATGAGAAGAGAAAGCAGGACCAGCACGGAGCCCTGGAGGCTGTAGCTCTCTCTGAGCCTGGATCTGTGGCTAATATGAGTGCTTACAAGGTGATTGGCTATAAAGGAGGTGTAAATGGAGGGAGGTACCAGGACTGTATTAACGCCTTGTGTTTGGATATTTTGGAAGAACAATACAAGGAGTAAATGATTGTACCCTAGTTCCCAGAGCTGGAAATAGGGCGGAAGTAGGTTGTGAGGGACAAGTAAGTTTTACCTAGCCCTAGAACTGTCTGTGAAAGCGAACAGGTGATGGTGACAGAAGGCACATGTGTGCCCGTGTGTGTGCCCGTGTGTGTGTGTGTGTGTGTGTGTGTGTGTGTGTGTGTGTGTGTGCATGAGTGCGTGTGCGTTTTGTGAGAGTGTGGGCACACAGTGAGTAGCAATGCTATGGAGCTGGACCACAGGAGTATCTTCTCCCCGCCTCTTTTGCGATTTCGCCAGCTTTTGAATTCTGAGCCATTCTCCACCTGGTTCTGACAGGGGAGAGGTAAAGTGAAGGTCTTAGAGTAGAGCAGACAAAAAGGTTCACTGCCTGTGTGTACCTGTGAGTAGACCAGGTCCTTCACCTGCCGGCTCTAGCGAGAGAACACTGACAGGAGAGGAGGGAGGCAGGTGCCCAGGGGAGAAGAGAGCTGGGATTTGAAGCATCTTGACTGATAAACTGAAGAAATATAAAAGAACATCAGAGAAAAAAATAAAAAAAAATGAAGCCAAAATTGCAGTAGCTATGGCGAAATAAACTTGATTATTTCCAAAGGTGTTTTAAAATGTGGTTTTAAAATAAGTCTGAAATCCTCTTTAGAGTTTATGACTGGTTTTAGGCAATCCCTCTGACACATCCTTTCTGCACCTATCCCGAAAAACCTTTGAGTGCCAGGAAGAAGTAAAAGTCATGTACGAAAATAAAGCGCAGCTAACTGAAGTTTAAATGAAGCTTTGAGCAGGATTAAATGGCTTGTATAACTGCTGAGTGTTGTTAAAGTACTGTCAGGGTTATAAAATAGCCAGACAAAAATAAAGGAAAAAATAATTTTAACAAGAAAATGAAGGCTTTCCAAGAACTTCAGTAATGAACACATAACAATTGATGGTATGATGCAGTAATTATTTTCGTATTTACACCATTAATGATTGTAATTTAACGTTAATGTCCTGGTATTTTATTTCTTCTCATTTGCAGACAAAAGCACATCTGAGACACCATCAGGGAGTAATTTGGTAATATAAAGCATGAATAGAAAACACTAAACCATGCTCAGAACTCTGACAACATAAAGCATGAAACAAAATAACCTCATTTGCTGTTTATTATCTGCCTTTAAAATTCTGTTTACCGTCATTTGCATAAGTGAATAGCTAAATTGTATAGTATATCCAGTTTTCAAGGGAAAAAAAAAGATACTTGACACTTTTACCAGGGGGGGTACAAACTTTAGAAGATTAACCTTCCAGTAGGCATGAAGAAATTGAAAACTTCATGAGATTTGAACCTTCCTGAAAATAATGGGACCATAGATTAGGCCAACCTGAATCATCACTTTTTTATTTAACTTTACTCAGATCATTGACCTTGACAGGCATATAAGTTGTAGATGGACAGACTCTATACCCCTATTCTAGCTAATCTTAGGTAAGCCAAACAAAACATTAAGCAGCACATATTGTAGCATGAAGCAATTGTGCTGGGTCTGCAAAACCTCCTTTCTGCTGTTCAGTTTCCAAGGACAGATCATCTGGAGGCAAAGACAGATGATTTTTGTAAAAAACTCAAAGTCAAAATTCAGCAGACATTTAAGCTATTAGCATCTCAAGAAAAAAAATCAGCATTCAGCCATCTTAAAAATGATTATGAACTATCTTAACCTTGGAATATTTGTTAAAACTGCCTTTACTCACATGATAAAGAGAACAATTAATAACTGTATTAAAGGCCTCTGAAGTACATGCCAGAAAAACAGCTGAGCCACACATGTGCTAGTGGTTGGGAGTGATCAGACAATCACATGAATGTTTTTTTAAAGGGTCCATTTATCTTTGCCAGGCACACATAGCACTGCATTGATTGAAGGGGCCTTTTCTTCCCCATGCAAGCATGCAGATAACACTGCATTCAGCCTTACCTGGAGTGGAATCCCTGAAAGGGCAAGGACTTCCTTGTGCATTTAGGAACAGATAAATATTAAAAGTCTGCATCATTCACCGTGGAGATGGTGATGCCTAAGACTGGAACAAGTTCTTACTACTTTACTGCTCACAAACTTGGGGGTGCAGTGGTGTAGATGAAGAACCCTTTGGTCACCATCATACTAGAACTTCGGTGTTGTCACTTTTATATTTTATGTGTTTTACACAGTGACAATTTCTCTGCATTCTCGCTATTCTTCATAGCAGACCTCCAGGAGTCCTTATTGTTCTTAAAGGCACAAGTCTGATTTTTGTCACTTCACTGATCCTTGATACATTCCTCGATCCAGTGATCATTGTTAAAAACTAGGTGTTGAACTGTGTATTAGGGATCTAGGACTGAGTTGGACTCAGTCAAAGTACGTACAAGTGGGTTTTGTAATCTATGTAAGTATGCGCTGCAGTTTTTAAAGACAGTAGAGATAGTTATATGGATAAACAAACAGAGATGAAGCTTTGCAATGCATTCTGGAACTTTGCAACGGCATGGGTTGAGTTCTGCTCCCTGTCACCCAAGCATATTTTGAGCTTATCTGTGTGAGGACTCTCCTGCTCCCTGCTGTTTGCTGTCCATCAGTACCATGCTGGGTTCAACATCCATCACCCACACAGTCAGCTTCTGCTGAGAACTGCATTGGCTGTTGAGAGCTACAGAGATGATAAAATGCAGCCTTTCTTTGGAGGCATGCTTGGGCTGTTCCTGCATCCAGTCTTGAGTAATTCCCTCCCCTGCCCTCTGATCTCCTTCCACCTGTATGAGATAGCCTGCTTTGCCACCCTGAATGTTCCCCATCATGATCTTCCTATCACCATGGGTGGGGTTACCCCAGGATACTGACTGAAACTTGTAGAACTATGAGCCAAAAGAAATCATTTTGCTTTTAAGTTGCTTTATCTCAGTATTTTGTCATAGTGACAAAAGGCTGACTCACAAAGCTCACTTTTGTCTTTTATAGAAATGACGTTAGATAAGTTTTGTCACTTTAAAATGAGATTAACATAATCATAGTGGCAGATGAACTGCTTTTTTCTCTCTGTAAACAGTACATTTGGCCAAAAACATAATTTTAAAATATAATTAAGAGACTGTTATATGACTATTACATGTTGGCATGCAGATTTTTTTCCAAATTTTATTAGGTATTTACTTAATTTACATTTTAAATGCTATCCCCAAAGTCCCCTATACCCTCCCACCCCGCTCCCCTAACTACCCACTCCCCCTTCTTGGCCCTGGTATTCCCCTGTACTGGGGCATATAAAGTTTGCAAGACCAAGGGGCCTCTCTTCCCAATGATGACTGACTAGGCCATCTTCTGCTACATATGCAGCTAGAGACACGAGCTCAGGGGGTGCTGGTTAGTTCATATTGTTGTTCCACCTATAGGGTTGCAGACCTCTTCAGCTCCTTGGGTACTTTCTCTAGCTCCTCTATTGGGGGCCCTGTGTTCCATTCCTATAGCTGACTGTGAACATCCACTTCTGTATTTGCCAGGCACTGGCATAGCCTCACAAGGCATGCAGATTTTTTTTTTTTGACTGAGTCTCTTACCTCCAAAGGAAACCTACTTTTAAATAAAGTTCATCAATGAACCTAGTTTGAGTCACAGAAAATGAAAGAACAAGTGTATAGCCCATCTGCTTCTTGGATAACTTTCATGTATACCATTGCCTCACATGTAGCTCAAGTAGCTTTATTAAAGTGATCATCTCTTGATGACAAAGGTTCATCTGACTCTCTCTGAGAGCCTTTTACCGTAGCCAAACTGCATCCTCAAGACTCTTCCTGAGTTGGGCCACTGTTAACTCTCTGACTCAATTTCATACATACATACACAGATATGTATGTATGTACGCATGCATGCATGTATTATTTATGTATGCATGTATGTATGTATGTATGTGACTGTGAGGAGTGACTGAATTGAATAATGAATTCTTGTTTAGTAAGCCATGGAGTATGTAAAGTTCTTAATGGTGTTTATCAAGTATGAACAGGTTGGCGAGATTTAAAGGAGAAATTAGGATTAGAGAAAAGAGGGGAACGGATGTAATTGATGAGGAACTGGGAAATAATGTATCAAAACTGCTGGATGTACATCTATATTCATCATTGCTGGTTTATTGATCGGTTCCACAAGTCTATATTGATTATCTACTTGCATCAGGTGTCAATCTAAAGGTTAGGTGTTAATCAGGGAGTCAGAAGGCAAATTAATTGGTCTAGTGAGGCTGATAGTCTATTAGGAAATAGATTACAACGGACTTAACAAATAGAACTATAATTTGAGATAGCAGGGAATTCTGGGAAGAAAACATCACCATATAGTTTATGTCTCACCTCATGTATTAAAATTTTTAGTTGAATGAATGAATGGGCTTTCTCTAGTTCAGGATTGCTTAAAACTCTTTTTCCTCCTGCGTCAACCTCCCAATTGTTGGGATTATAGGTGTGTGCCACCATGCTGGGATCAAAGAATGGTCTTGTGGGATCTAGGGAACATTAAAGTACAGTGAAACTTACCGACTGGTCCTGTACAAGTTCACTCAGATAACAGATGTAAGTACAGTTTGTACAGTCCTGTCTTGAGTGCACACATGACCATTCCTAATAATTTTCCATTAGTAGAATAAGTCTTAATTTAAGTAAGAAGTAGTCAATAATTTAAAAATATTATAAAAAGCAATTGACAAGGGAAGACCCCCCTTAAGCCAGTGGTTTGCCCTGTATTTAATTTTATATTGTTCTAATTCACTTTATTTTGCTATCAAAAAGCAACTTGAGGATGAAATGGTTTATTTCAGTTTACACTTTTGAGTTACAGTCTATCATTGAAGGAAGTCAGTACAGGAACTGAAGCAGATATCATGGAGAAACACTATTTATTGACTGAGCACACTTTCCGTTCATGTTTAGGTAGCTTTCTTTCAACTAAACCCACCTGCCTAGAGCTGATACCACCCATAGTGGGCTGGATCTACTATATCAATTGGCGATCTATATCACTTCCCATAGCCATGACTCAGGCCAATCTAATGCAGGCAATTCTTCAATTACTGTTTTCTTTTTTCTGGTGATTTTAGTTTGTATCAAGTTGACAAACACTAACCATAATATAAAATATATTTAATGTTTAACTGTTACAATATTCATTAAAATTAGCTTTTGACCAATGAAGAAGTCAGGCAGTGGAAGATGACTTTCTTCCTGCCTTACAACATTGAACATTTAGTGTCACACCAGCAACTATGACAGTGTTAAACTGGTCTTTCCAGTTGTGTTATATCAGCCCATTAGTATGTTGTGTTAGCACCAAATTTTCTCCCTGTGTATTCTGTTTCTAGTTATTTGTTCTAACAGCAATAAAAATGAGTACATTCCAACTCACTATAGTTGGCTTAAAAATACCAACAATTAGCAACACCATACTTCACACCAGATAGAAATAATGACTGGGGTTAATGAGACAGTCCAACTCAGATCCCATCTTAAGGGTAGCTGGTGGATGTGGGTCTGAGTTATTTTTATAACATTGATGTAGCAAATAAAGCAAGCTTAGTTCAAACACTGCACAGTACTTATTTCTAATTCAGGATTGTCAGGATGCTCTAGATAGAGTTTTATCAAGCAAGAAAGGGATCACCAGCATACACTTTAAGGGAAAAATGACGTGTGTGTGTGTGTGTGTGTGTGTGTGTGTGTGTGTGTGTGTACACTTGGAGTTTAAATGAAGGGATCGGATTCTTTAAAACTGGAGATACATGTAGCTATGAGCCACATGACACAGATGCTGGGAACCAAACTCAGATTTTCTGGCAGAGCAGACTGTTCTCTAGCCACTGAGTCATTTCTCAGGCCCTGTTAGTGTGAAATTTTATCTGGGATCATTCTGAAACATACCCTTGATTTAAGACAGTAGCCATCTTCGAAGACAGTAATGGTGGGTGTGGTGGTTATTCTTGATCCTTAACTTGACTACCTCTGAAAATAACTAAAATTCAAGTGTCTGGGTATACCTTTGAGGGATTTTTTATCAAATCATTTGAATAGGAAGATGCACTTTTAATCTGAATCTTGTAAGGTGGGAAGATCCACCTTTAACTAGACCACACCTTCATAGAAAAAGGAAGCTTGTTCTCTTTGCCTGATTGCTTTTGATTTCCCTGGCAAGTCCATTCCTTCACTGGTATTAGAGCCTGGTTCTTCATGGTTCTGGCATATACTCAAAACCAGCTGAGATATCCAACCTTGTCGATTGAAAAACTATTGGTTTGATGGACCTTCCATTGGTTGACAGCCATTGTTGGAGTAATTGAACCACAGCCTCTAAGTCATTCTAATAAATCCCATGTATATACGTATGTATATAATATATATGTATATATTATATTTATATTTATTAAAATTTATTCACATTTATAATTTATAGTTTTATAAAATTTATAATACTTTATTATAATACTTATTAGTGTATTTATTATATATTATATTTACTATAATCTAATGGATTGCATATATATATATATATATATATATATATATATATATATATAATTAATACAGTGAGTTAGTCCTTCTTGTACTTAAAGCTTATCAGAGCTTTTTGACCCCTCCTATGTTTGTTCTACTTGCACATTTGTGCTTCCAGGGCAAAGAGCACAAATGTAAAATTGGTCCACCCAGGTAATTCAGAAAAATCTCCCTTTGTAAGGTTGATTGATGACTAACTTTATGTCTGAAGCATGCTCCTTTCTATGTGTGGTGTGTATTCTCATGAAAGACAGATGAGGTTCACAGGCTGCTTTCCATGGGCACCGTGATGTCAGCTCTGGGATGCAGGTTTACTGAGACAGGTGCTTCTCTGGAGACTTTCGTGAACACCAACTGGACAGTTGTAGTGGAAAGCTGTAAAATAAATGGGTATTTATTGTGTCAATCCTGGAATACACTGAGGACATATGATATTAGTGGGACATTGTTTGTTGTGACCTCCAAACAGTAAGGCTCAGCAAAGAACTTGTCATGTCCTGGATTGGACATTCAAATGCTTTCAAGAAGGATTTAGGGACCATTTCAGCCCAGCAATGACTAATATAAGGGATGTGCACAAATTCTGGATGATGAGTGAGTCTGGAAATCATTGCGAAATCTCCTGGATTTGATATGCCAACTAAATTAAAATTAAAATTTTAGGAAAAGCCACATTATCTAAACTTATCTTTGCATGTTGCATGGCAGTTAACAATGTATTATTTTACTTGTGCTGAGTAAATGATTTCTTAAGTAAAATGGAATTGAATATGATAGATTATGTTCAATTAGTACTGATGAGGGCATTAAGCCAGTACAGTATAGTGAGACCAGGAAGCTCGTGGCTCTAGCTCCCTGATATGAGCCTGTTACTTGAGTATTCTAGTTATCTTTGGTGCTATATTAGGACAAGGTGGATACCTTACAATAATAATGTTATTGAGTATTTAACCTTTACAGGGGTGGTGAGGATCCTGCATGTAAGCTCTTCAGACTTCCAATACCAGTGAGGTCAGGATAGAGTTTGATGAGCACAAACAGTTTGAAGAAGAGAATTGCAAACCTAGAGTTACAAAATTACTCTTCTCTTTAATTTAACTTTATTTTATTTAAGACTGACTTAAACAAAAGGCATTTTACAAGGTGCTCAAAGACTCAAAAATGTATACTAGATACTGGGTTTGAGATGTCCAGGATATGTCTCCTCGTATTTGGATGAGTAGCTCTTGTTCTACAGATAGGAATTTTCTGTGTATCAAAGGCTGGCCTCATGCTTGTGGTCTTCCTGCCTCAGTTTCCCATGTGCTGAGAGTACAGATGTGTGGAATCCAGCTTAGCTCATAAGGGTGCATGGGTGAATTGGAGGACTCATGGATGAGAATACAACTCTGAGCCAATAGGATTAGACTTCGATTGGAGTTCTGACATTTGGTAGATGGTCTTTGGTCAGGTTACTTCACTTCTTGAGACTCTTTTCTCTATGAAATGGAATGATTAGCACCTAGACCCATAGTTGCTGTGAAGATTAACTCAAATATCTCTTGAAAGCACCCACATATTACTGTTATTTTCATTCCACGGATCCACAACTGAGCTAGCATCTCACTAACACCCGTTAGTCCCCATGCCGTGGACTGGAAAGTGCCTGAATGAAGGTTGGACCTACCTCTGATTGTCTTACTGAATGGCAGTAATTGTATCAAAGAACAATCCAGATTCCAGGTTGAGCCTGCATATCTTCCCCAGCCATTGGCTGCCATGGATATTGCTGTTTTCATGGCAACAGTGTTGAACTTGGTACCTAAGGACTCAGATGCCAGTTTGCTTTTAGACTGCTCCAGCCAAGCCATACGGGTATAGGAAATACACTCAAATCCTCTGAGCTTTAGATTCCCTTTGTATGAAACAGAACACTGAGTTTTCTAAGTCTCTGTGGACTGGAAAGTATTGCCTGAGGCAATGCCTATAAAATGGTTTTTAAAACTTTGGAATCCAAACAGTTAGTGCCTGCTGCTGCCCGTCCTGGGTTGTTTTCTTCTGTCTGGCATCAGCAAGAGGAACAAAATGTGAAGATGACCTAGAAGCCTTCTCCATTATTCAATAAATATATATTGAGCATTTATCTTTTTTCCAGATACAGTGGGCATGGGAGATAAAGGCAAAGTCAGTACTCACATGCACACTGCACACTGCATAACCTCCTGGAGGCCATGTGGCAGCTGGGCATTCAAATGCCACTGTAACTCGGATGCTCACAGTTGCAGGTGTTTGCACATGGGAAAGTGAGGAGCAGTGATATGAGGAGGGAAGCCTAGGAAGACATTCCAACTGAAGTGTCACTAAAATATATTTCAGGCTGAGATGAGTATCCATGTGATGCTCTGAGAACAGGGAACATAGCCAAAGCAAACAAATAATTTTATTTGTTTTCTTTATTACACTTCAGTTACTGTGATGCTAATATAGTAACTCTGTGGAAGTCTAAGTCTTTCTGCCTAAGAAAGTGATATCACTAAAAATGTTACATAAAATTTAAAAACCACAGCACTTGCCAATAGGCCACTGACTGGGCCATCCCCCGGGCGTGGTAGCCCTGTACGCCTAACTGCATATATCACGGCCTCCAGTCCAGCATGTGGCTGGGTGCTTGCTATTCATCAGAGCTGGCCCTTAAATTACTCTTACTGTAATTGTTTAGTCGGATGGCTGCAGTCAATCAGAAAGTCCTTGTTTAATTTAGGATATGCTAGAAGGCCCATGGTAGTCTGTGTGACTATTTGTGAAGTTATTTTAAGAATTAAACATTTATCCTGTTCATGTGGTATTTTAGATCAGGAAAAAACTTAGACTAGCAGAAGAAAAATGTATTACAGAGTTCTAAGACAAAGATTTTCCTTTAAAACATGTCTCATTAGTGGAATAGCAAACAACTAACGAGAGGATTAAACACTAATAAGATAATTAGACACATTTCATGATTATGCAAAAGCTTGTATATCTATGAATGAAGATGGCTGTGAAGTAGGGTTAGGAAGTATTGCACTTTGTTTCATGAGCTTTTCTATGAAGTGTGAAAGGGCACAGAGACTTTGTCCATTGTCAGCTGTACTCATTAAAAGAGAGGATATTTAGTCTTGATTCCCCTTTCTTTTAATTGATATGGCTTTTTAAATTTTATTTTATTTTTGGCTTCCAAAGCCTATGGGGCACCAGGAATTCTTCATTTTTGTTGCTTTGATTTTTCTATTGAGTAATAGTCCTGGGAAAAGTAGAAGGAAAACGGAAAGAGAAGACTGAGAACTAGCCCAGACAGGCTACAAATAGAAAGGATGGGGAATAACTCAAATGCTTCTCTGATTCAGTTCTTGTCCATGGATCATTGTCCTTAGAAAACAGAGAAGTGGCCCCATCTTAAATTCAAAGCTATGGGTATATTAGCATACTCAGAACTACTTCAGAATGGCATTATTTTGTCATTTTTATTTCTTTATTTCCCTTATAGAAAATAAATGTGAGTTGGGCAGCAAATTAAAGGATCATCTTTTCTCCTTGTGAAGCTGGTGATCTGAATATTATCTTTGTGGGGAATTTGATTGGGGCTGAGGGAGTGATCTTATTACTGGGACCCTTTGGCCAATGATCTCATGAATAAGGGCATGCATTAACTTATTTTCTCTTTATATCCGTTGGCAAGCTATCATTCATTGTTATTGTGGAGATTTGGCTAAGTAATAGTTCTCTGGAGAAATTATGGGTTCTTTGGTGTGGTTAGAGTTTCCTTTGAACTTAAAAAGCCAGCCAGAGATCCTCCCATGGGTTAAGAACTCACTCTCCACCCTTTCTCTTTAATACATAGTTTATTTGTAAGGCTTCTGACAATTCCTTCTTCTAAGAGGTTAAGAATAACATACCACTATTTTTGAAGGGACATTGATTTGGAAAAACAATAAGCATAATTATTTTACTATGAAACTCAATATATTTATAATACTTGGCTAGGCTACATAACAACTGTCATATGTTCTTTTTCTGGAATCAGCCAGGCTGAGCCAAAGGCTGTCTGGTGGATGGTGTCTGGTCATCATGCCTTCTCACCCCTCGCCTTCATCATTATTATTTCCTTATTCTGACATGAAAAAAAAATCCTATTGGTTCATTACTATTTGGTCATTTTAAAGAGTTTGCAGTAACTACTAATTTAGTAGGTTATTACTCTCTCAACATCTACCTAGGTGTTTTAACAATACCATGTTTAAAAATTCAGATTAATTAACAACAGCTATGTTTTAAAATCTCAGGTCAACTGAACAATGCCTCTCAGAATTTATTGATATTAGTGTGAACACAAAACCTACTTCTAAATCAAATAGCATGTCAGTCTATTTCAGATCAGAGGCAGGCTCGCTGGATGAGGAGCTACATCAGAGAGACTTAATTCTAGGTCTTTCCTTTAAGGTTCATTTAGCTGTGGGTCCTCAGACAAGTGACTACATGTCTCTGAGAGTAACCTGCTCACACATGAGAGAGCTGCAGCAGCACCTGCCTATGCAGTTGATTGGATTTACACAAGCAAAGAACCTGACATGTGGTGAGCCCATTATAAAGTGAGCTACACAGCTTAATTTCCGTCCTGGTTACATGTGGATTTGGATCAATAAAAGCCACCTGCCCACCCACACACCATCATACTAAAATATGACATGAGAATGGATAGAACAGAGCCTTTTCCAGTTCTGTGACCCTCAGATGAGCAACAGCAGCGTCCCTTGGGAGCTGATTAGGAATGCAGAGTCCAGAGCCCATCTTGCTACACAGAATCTGGTGTAATGGCACCTGGGGTTGGGGGAGGGGGAGATTTGTGAGCATGGCCAAGTTCAAGAACAAGATGTTGCAATCTAGACCATGACATTTCCTTTTTGAACACTTCAACTACCATTGTTGGCTGTCTTTTCACCATTTACCTGTTGGTGTGGTGATTTAGTGGTGACAAAAACACACAGCGCTTCCTGTTCCTTGAGGCAGGTTGACATGTGCTTGTTTTCATGGGTGTCTATGAAACATCCCTCAGCAGAGGGCTTGGCATAGGCAGAACATCTATAAATGTTTATTGGGGGAGATAAAACAGCCAGCCTTCAGACAAGCAGATCTTCCCATCTGTTCTGCAGAACCACAGCAGCTTGGAATGGCCTGAAGAGAGATGAACGTGTGGGGGTCTTTGCTAAGAGGTATTAGCCAGGCCTGATGGAGGATGGGCTTGCTCTCTTCTTCTTTGCCAGAAGATGTGCTAAAGTTATAGAAAGCTTGTCAAATGTGTGCATCCAGAACAAAGGCCATAGAACTTTCTTGCTTAGTCCTCTTCTCTGCCTGGAAAAGGTGGTGTGGTTATGCTCCAAGGAAAGATTTTACTGGGTGATAGTTTTATTTCTTGCAAAGGGATAGAGAATTAAATAGCTGGCCTTGCTTCAGAGTCATAGTCGCCCATATTTGTGACTAGCTGGCCTAAGTCTTAAAATTTATTTATCAGGTTCAAATGTCTTAATTGCTCATTTCCAGACTTTCTTGAAGTAAGGGAAACCAAGTAGATATTACTTAGAGAAAGATGATATGGCTGGAGGGGACTTGGTGCCTCGTGGGGGGGGAGGGCGGGAGGAGTAGGAAACTATGAACTCTTTCTCCATGGCCATGAGGAAATCAAATATTGTACTTCTTTAACATTTCCAACTATGGTAAATATATCTAAATTGGGCTTTGTCAATGTATGTCTACAGTGTAGGTTAATGAAATCCACTAGTAGTGCCCAGACTGCAAGTTCTCTAGAAAGGAGCTAGGGTTCTTTCAACCCTCCCTGTCCCTGTCTGTCCTGGCAAGATTGACAGACCCGCAAGGTTCATGGTGGAGCCTTATATCTTGTTTTATGGCTCTGATTTGGTCCTGGAGATAAAAGAACTCTAAAAGATCAATATCATTCCTTTCATAAACCATTTTGTCTTTGTAGAAAATCTTGTTTCCCATCCTCTGTCCATCTGTTTCTCTCCATTTGTCTATCCGTCCATCCATCCATCCATCCATGCATCCATCTTCTCATGTTTCCAATGTGAATAATATGATGCACGTTAGAAGAAAAACTATCAGATTAACATCCATATGAGAAATCTCCCTTAATCCTTTAAGCCATATTTCCCCTAACCTCCATGTAATATTGTTGTTCATTGTGTTTTGAGTTAGGATTTTATGTAGTTTAAAGCAGGCTTTGAATTCATGACGCTCTACCCCATTCTCCTCCTTTCTGGGCTTATATCTGTATTCAAGAGTCCAGAGAGAGATCAATGTGTGGCAGATGTAGAATTTTCATTCATGATAATTTGAAACAACCTGAGTGATTATTGAGGTAGCATTTGGGTTAAAGGAAACCGATTAATATAATAGTTTGAATACTGCTGTCTGGGATACCAAACAGTTCTCCACATTTCAACTATTTAATAAAATAAAATCTTAAGGAATAGACAGGATGAAGCACATGATGGCATAGTAGGCCTTGGTTGACAAGGAGATCAAAGAATTGGAAAGGTCATTCGAGGCAGACTTTAAGGCCAAATTGCCTAAGGTTCTGCATCTTCCCTGCGTGGTTCTCTACGATTCTCTGAGTATAGATATCCTTAGTCAGATGTGGCTCTAATGGAAATGACCATTGCTTACATGACACTTTGTCAAACTGACCCCCAAGGTCACACTAAACTCCAGAAGCCCAAGAACATGACCTAGCTGTATGCTGGATTTGACAATCCTACATCAGTCAACACAAAGCTCCTTCTGTCTCTTCCTCCTGCAAACCAGGAGAGAGCTGACATCCCTCCCTACTTGGGAGTCAGTTCTCTGCCGCACAAAGCCCCCTCCACCCACCTGGAGAACAAGAATAGAACCCCTGCGTGCCACGTTTTGACAGTTTCTAACAATTAATCCAGACTCACATAGTTCACAAGGATACTGTGAGCGTTAATGGGTTATTTGAGTGATTTCTGTCACTTTGATCATTGCCTTTATACTATGCTTTTGACTCATATGTGGAAAAGTCAGGGCTCATTGTCCTCCTTTACATGCCAGGGAGCTCAGTATGCACATGTTGAAAGGCATATTCTGTCTGCTGTAACAGGACCACTTCTGCACACAGCATCCTCTCTATTGTTGCAGTAATTTTAAAAATAGAATTTTCAGGGAAGCAAGGTAAGACAAAAACAGTATTTTAACATGGCTCTTCTTAGTATGTTGCTATGGAATCTTCATTCTGGGAAACATTAGGAAACTTTGCACCCTGTGCCTCCAATTTCTTAATCTATAGAGTGGAACCAGTCACAGTTGCTACTCTCGGTTGTCATATAGATTAAATATGGTTATTCTTACTTATTGAATGTCCAAGGCAATATCTGGGACTGTACTCTGTGCCTTGTGGCTTTCAGCTATTACAAAGAGAACAGCTATTCAGTTCTGGTTCTCTAGAGGAGGAAAGGGGGCTATGTGTGTTTATGTTCCTGGAAAAGTGATGTTAAGGTAGAAAATAAAACACAGCATTATTTAATTATAGGAGAGAATGTGCCAAATCAACCTATATGAGCCAAACTTCCCAATATGAGCCACAGTCATAAAATCACAGATTTGTTTGCAAAGGGAAGCAAGGATGCTGAGGGAGCAGGGTCACTGCTGTGTGTGTCTGTCTAGGACACAGTCTAGTGGCACTGGATGTGACTGGATCTGACTGAGTTGGCATCCTTAGAGAGAACAAAGTGCCATATGTACCTTGAGCAGTGCAGGTTCTCCTTTGAGGTCAACATGGGCACTGTCTCACCATAGCACTCAAGGTAATAATCCCTTCCTTTCATTCTTGAATCTTTAGCTGTAGCACTGAGTTTTCTCTTATTCTGTAGCTAAAATAAAAGCAAAAAACTTAAATCATAAAATACAGGCTCAAAGGAAGGGTTAAGCTACTCTATTGGTACACAGGATGCAGTATCTCCTATTGGCAATTTTCTTAAAGTGGACCATGGAAAAAAATCACTCATGATCACAGCTCAGCAAGGCTAGAGGAGAACCCATGTTTCTAAAGTTCTAAAGTCCCTCCCCTCCTGTTTAGGATGCTGCTGCTATTGTATCTCTGAGTGTGAACCCAGCAATCTGATGACATAGCTGCTATTGTAATGGCTGAGGTTGGCCTTGAAAAGACTAGTTGATGAAATTAGGTGCACAGTAGGACTCTAAGGCCCTCACAGGTGTCTCCTGGGCTTTTTGATGTTGTTACTTTTGTTTATTTGTTGTTTCCTACTCAGATTAAAAATGTAATTTTGTGATTGTGCCTGGAAAGGAAGACTGAGTATGGAGGGAGATGGTTCTTTGAAGTGTTAATTTTCTGTGTGACTTCCTTATGTTCTCACTCTACTGTCCTTTTAGGGATCACACAGATAGAACTCTGAAGTCCAGCCTGGGCAACTGTTTTGCCAGGGTCCCTCATTGTCTTTCATGTTTCATGTTATATTCCAGCTGTGGATGTTCTTTGTTTGTGACCTTGGACTCTGTTGCCTGTGTGCCAGAGAGATTTCCTTACAGGACTCACACCAGTATACAAGGGACTTCATTGCAATGATTATGGCCCAACTTTGGAGTATGAATAATTTGGAGGTCTTCTTGCAATCCAAGCTTGATTGGGGATTACACTGAGCCTGTCAAACAGTATGCCACTTTTGGGATACAGAGATGGCCTATGTATTAATAGGCCAGGAGCATCCTGTGAATAGCCAGCCTACTTGTAACACACTTGCAATTTCAGAGCCATGCTCTATCACGAGGAGCTGTGTACACTGTAAATGGAGAGAAGCAGTAAATCTCTACTCTAGGCTGGAGGTCTTTAATCCATCAGGTTGACATGCTGCCTCTTATTCAATTGTCCTCTGACACAGGGCAGGTAAATGCTGATGGGCCACAAACCCAGCATCCTCAAGTCAATTTCTTGATTCATGTTCGTAGACAACTTAATGTGTGGCTGAAGCATCTGAAAAGCATCCAGGTATGTGGATCAGGTTTAGCGTCTCCTCTCCTGAGTAGTGTGTATGCCCTGTAGCTCACAGCTGTGCATGGCCACAAGGTCATTTTTGTTGCTGGCAATGCTTCTGCTTCTCAGCATAATGAGCTTCACTTTCTCCACCTCTCCCTTTAACTAATTGCAACACAGAAGCACATTCTGTGCCCCATCTGTTTCTGTGATTGATTGTCCTAGAGGGTTGTTCAAAAAGGAAAACCAGGCTTCAGTGTGACCTTTTGGATCATCATAAACTGCGTGGCTAAGCATGCCTTCTGTACCTATGAGCACTCACAAGAACAGAGAGAATTTGCTTCCTACCGATGACTAAAGCCTTGCTCTCACTTTGGATAGGCTTGTGATGGACACCTGTGATTCCTGCTTCACTTTCCTTATGTCCACCACAGTCAGCCTTTCTGGACATGGGTATTATGTTTTTATGGAGAATTGAGAATGGTTGTAATTAGTGAAGGTGCAGCAAAAGCTTAGAAGAAACCATTGTCCCAGGAGTTTGATGTGCTATTCAATTTTGCTACACAATTCTTTTAGTTATTCATGATAGCTAAGTTTTAAAAAGTCACCAAGAATACTGAATTAGCAAGTATTGAACCACTATTCTTAGAGGAAGTTTCTATAGATGCTTTAAATCAACTGGTTCGTATACAAAAAGACATCTTATTGAGTGTGCACCAATTCAAACCAGTAAGCTTGTGGTTGATACCACTATATACAACTCATTCCTGGAGGAAGCTGATGTAATACTTGTATATTCTTCATGTTTGTATATAGAAATACTAGATAGCACCTCAACATTGCTCTAAGACCCAGGCAACCAGAGAAATCACCACAGCATCACAGCAAAGATCATGTGATCTCACTTGAAGGCAATCTAAAATCTAAAACAGAGACAGACTGTCACCTCAGTCATTACTGCTCACCTGCGATGCACCAAACAGCTCAGCTTTCTTATCGATAAGTATGTGTCCACAAATGCTCACAATGGTGCTGGCTGTGGAATTTTTGGTTATATATAAATGTGAGAAGGCAAAGACCAGTATATTTAGGACTGCTTGTATCTTATTATATGAACATCCTGCATGTAATTCTCTTACACTGATTGTCTGTGCTCTCTCAGAGGGACAAAGGCTTTTGTCCCCAGACACTGACCCACTTCTAGAATCATGTTAATAGAGATCTAAATTTGATGCCATTAAAAGTATACCCTTTTCTTGGCCACACCTCATATAGTCACATCCAAAGTCCTTCATGAGTATACATTATGGAAGACTTGCATTGGAAATGATGAGCAAGGAACCCAAACCATGGCACTTTGTGCCAATGAGTTTGCCATCACTATGGAGAAGGAGTAGAAAATGCAATCGGGTAAACAGTAAATGCCTACTGGATGGCACAAGCATGGGGCTTGATTGTGGAGATGATGTGCTAGCTTCAGGAATTCTGGCCTTGACTTTTCTGAAATGAAATGCTGCAACCTGGAATTATAAGTCACATAAGCTTCTTCACTCATATATTGCTCTTCATCTGGGTGTTTGTCACAAAACCAGAAGTCATGAGAGGACAACGTGGGTAGCTTTCTAACAGTTTTTTTTTTCAGTCCTAAGTATCATGAGCGTGAGTCAAAAGGTGCAAGTGAGGGTTCTGCTAGATTTGGCTGCTTGGTGGCTGGCTTGGCTTAGAAGGGCTACCCATTGGGGTCAGGTGGCAAGAATCCCTACATTCTGAACTTTGGGGTGGGAGAGATTTATTGGAATGCAGTTGTGTCTGTCTACCCTGTGTTACTATGGCTGAGTCTGGGTAATTTACAAAGAGCATGGGTTTATTTCTCAAAGTTCTGAAACCAGGAAGGCCAAGGCCAAACCAGTGCTATCTGCTGGGCACCTCCTTGCTGCATTCTCAAACGCAAAGGAGTAGCCCTATCCCAGCAATTCATTTTCATGGACACCCTCACAACAGAAGCATCTGTATAAAGTACTCTGCTCCCTAAACCATTGCCATAGAGATCTAGCTTCATGAATCTCCCATAGCAGCAGGCATGCTCAATTCTCCTGTCCGCCTCAGGCTCATGTTATAGTGTTGAGTTGTGTGTTCTAAAACGTCCAGAATGCTTGTTGTCTGTGCCTCTACAGTAACTGTTTACTGATCCTGGCTGTGCAATGAAAATTATAATGTAGACTGAGGCACCTGGGGATAGAAGGTGAAGACTGATTCTCTACTGACAAAGCTGGCAGAGCAGAGGGCGTCCTTAGTTCTTGGCACTCATTTGCTCACAAACCTTTGTATATGGTCCTACTTTCCTCTAGGTGAAAAATGAGAGAAAAAGAGAGTTAAAGTTGCTCTAAGAGTAGAACTACCAAGGTGAGAATTTTATTTAGCTATCAACTTGACACACTCTTGAGTCCCCTGGGAAGAGGTTGAGGGACTGTCTAGATCACGCTGGCCTGTGGTTACATCTGTGGAAGATTGTCTTGATTTTTAATTGATACAGAAAGAACCCTAAATTCCCTGGATTTAGGGTCTGGACAGACATTGGAAAAAGTGAGTAGAGTAGTAAGCATGCATGCATTCATTCCTCTCTGCTCTTAACTTTATGCATTTTGCTGCTTCAGGTTCCTGCCACCTCCACTTCCCTGCAATAATGGACTGTAGACTAAAATATATCCTATCTTCTTATGTTGCTTTTTGTCAGCATGTCTTAACTCAACAATAGAAATAAAACTAGGACACCGAATCTCTATTGCTTTCAACAGTATCATAGGCTTCTGCTTGCACCGAGTTCTTCACCATGATGTCCTATCTGATTTTAGTAACAGAACCTCCTGCATCTGAGTCCCTTCTGCCAACACTTTTGGCATCAGGATTATTTGGGACTTCAGAATAAGGTAGATATTTCTGAGCACTCACACAAGAACAGTTGCTGTTGGCAGAATTTCTGTGTCTGTATTGTAGAAAATGATTCAGTATTATCAATAAGGGTCATTCAGCATTTCCACTGTTATGGAGGATATTCCATTCGACTTCTGATTGTCATGAATGTCTTGCTGGTTAAATCCAGACCAAAACTACAATGATGAGATTTGAGGTTTGAAGATAAAATGTCAAGGTGTTAAGTGTTCTATTGAATGCCAGTGTCATTTCTTCTAAAAGAAATGTCTAGTTCCTACAAGTAGTCAGGTTAATGTTGGCCTAGTCCACTTTTGCAGCCTGAGGAGAATGCTTCAGAAGAGTTTAGATGCAGTTCATCTGGAATGCAGATGTGCCCTGTCTCACCATCATTGACTCTTGCGTTGAAACTTTTTATTGTTTTATTTGTCAGTTGTACATGAGATCTTGGTATTTTGGAAACTAAACTTGACTCCTTTGGAAGAGAACCAACCTTAGTGATTATCCCTGCCAGAGAGATTGTTATATTAATAATAGTTGTTTCGCTGGCTGACATTTTTCTATCCTAATTTGTTCCTTCCTTCCTTCCTTCCTTCCTTCCTTCCTTCCTTCCTTCCTTCCTTCCTTTCATCCATCCTTCCTTCCTTCCTCCCATCTATCCTTTCTTCCTTTCTGCTGCACAGTTTAAAGCCAGGGCCTCATACATGGCAGGTAAATGTTCTACCAAGGAATCTACATCTGAAGCCTAGATTAACAGTAAATAGTTAAAGTGTATGGCAGAGAAAAGAGCATGTCCTCAATAATGCAGGGCATGTTTTTAAAATATAGTGTCTATTTTTTAATTCTTTAAGAATTTCATGTACTTACCAAAATAAGTCTGCTTAGACCTCTGACTCCCCTCTGTCCCCCCCCCCATCCCATTTGGTGTATTTTGGCATATGTGCTGAAAACCTCAAACACTCTTACATATTTCAATATTAAGGATGAGTCTTGTATAGCTCTAGTCAAAAAGAGACAGAGGTTGGGAAAAGTATGAAAAAGTTGGGACTTTCACACTGGCAGTAGAACTGTAATACAGCAGAAGCACTTTCAGAAATAGTTTGGGATTTCTTTAAAATGTTCAACACAGATTTACCATATGACCTGGAATGTTTACTTCAAGAAATCTGTGATCAAGAGAAATGAAAACATGTCCCTGGCAAAGCTTCATAAATGTTTATGGCAGCATGATATATAGTGGCCAAGTAAAATCAAAGACTCTCCCTCTTTAGTGGCCATACTCTACTGCATCTATGTAAGAACAAAGTACTGGCTGTTTGTGACAAGGTTGACCCCCAAACATCTGAGTAAGTAAAAGAAGCAGATACAAAGACAAAATATTGCAGGGTTTCATTGGTATGAAGTTCTCATAAAGGGCTAGTCTATAGATAAACCAGGAACTTCATTACTGTTTGAAGCTAAGGAGAGGTAAGGTGTTTCTTGAAAGGATGAAAATGCCTTACAGCTGGATAATATTGATAGCTGTACTATTCTAAGTCACTGAGTTGTAGTTAAACATGTGAATCCTATAGTGTGTGAATTATGTCTCACATAGCATTGTTTTCAACAGAATCAATCTACCTATTTTCAAGATTTTCATCCATCCCATGTAGATTTTCAGAGCTTTGGGTCAAGAAAGATGGTTTCTTAGCTTTCTGAGATGGATTGGGCTGTGTAGCACAATGAATTCTTCACCTTATTAAATTCATTGAGGAAGTCTTGTTTACAGGACAGCAAACTTAACACTGCCACTAAAGCCCAAAAGCATGGCAGAGTAGAGGATGCTGAAGTTTAAAAACAAAAGAGTTCTAGAATTCAATGCCATGCTGATGATTCAACACAGGTAAAGAGAAGTCTGGAAGCTGAAATGTCTACAGTGACTGTAAAAAAAACTGCCCCTCTCCAGCTCTTCATTAAGTGCCTGTGTTAAATGGGACAACGGAATCATCAGATATGCCGTGACTTATGGAAATCAGCTGTTCTGTGGCTGGCACGGGGTACAGGATAGAAAGAACTGACTTGACAATTGCTTCAAGATATGAAGTCAGAAGAGGTCACTGGCAACACCTGAAAGACTATGTGAATGAGAACAGGTGCCAGAGGCATGGTCACAGAAGAGCACGTGCAGTTGTGACGTGCAGATTTTCAGATGCGTGAAGCTTTAAGGACTCCAGTCCTACTCAAGATGGAGATGGAAGAACAGAGCTGGGCTGGTATATACCCATAGTACTAGGCATGCTGTGGTAGGACTATGAAGTACTCAAAGGTCAGGTTGTTTTACAGTCACACACACACACACACACACACACACACACACAGAGAGAGAGAGAGAGAGAGAGAGAAGAGAGAGGAGAAAAGAGGAGAGAGAGAAGAGAGAGAGGAGAGGGAGAGAGGGAGAGAGCATTTGAAAGCGGGGAAATTCTATGAGAGATGACTAAATAAATAAAAAAATGAAAGATACTTGCATTTGGCAGTTTCTGTGGCATGGAGTGGATGAGATCCAAGTATTCACTAGGCCGACTGTTTGTAATCCCTGATCTGAGAGTTCACAGTAGGATTAGACATGTTCTCAACTGTGCTGTTTAAACAGTGCACATGCAAACAAAAGCTTCTGTTGCATTGTTGGACATTCTACCTCAAAGAATCATATAGAGATGCAAGGTCCAAATATTATGAAATGGACCTTAGAGAAACAAGGCTACAAACTGATCCCTGATGAAAATGAGTGCCTTAAAGCAAGGCTGTGCTGGATGGATGGCTGACCAGATCTCTTCACGTCACTTCTGTTAGGTTTCATGAGTGGGAAGCAGGAATCCATCTAAAATTTCTTCTGGTAGTTCTGATGCTGTTCAGCTTTGAGAACTATATTCCTGGCAGGAAGCACAAACATCACTCATTGAGTGCATTTGTTTAAGCAAGTTTCCCTAAGTGAACTGTGTAAGGCACATAAGATGTAGGACATGGCATCTCTGCAGTTTGATCATTGTAATTCAGATGGATGGGTTAGGGGGAAAAATTGGACAAGAAGGATGTGATTTTGAGAGATTGGTCATGGGACATCTCTGAAAAAAGATATATGTTCAGTGACTGAAGAAAGTGAGAGGCCGATCTGCCTTCAGTCATGGAGAAGAAATACATGGCTGTGGCCATGTTGTCATGCCTTTGAACATTCACTTCACATCATATCCTAGAATCTAAGCAGAATCTGACCTTGTTAGTACTTGAATGGGAGAGGACACAAGGTAAGAGCCCTGGGTAGGTGTGAGCCTGGCAAGTTTAAAACCTGGTAGCAGCCAGCATGACAGGATAGGCAAGACTTCAGGAAGCAGCTGGAGAGAGAGGAGAAAGAATACATAAGCTGTGAATGGACCTTATGAGCAAACTGGATGTCCGCACTTGTCCTTCAGCATCTATGAATTGTCTGGCTTGATCTTCATCTTCTGTAATGCAGGATAAATTACTGTTTTCTAAATTCATGATTAATACCCTTGGTCTTCCTTTCAGAAATTGTATGTGTTCATATTTTCAGCTTCTAACTTAGCCCTTTACAATGCTCATTGGACACAATGCATATCATAAGTAATAAAAAAGAAAAGTTAATACCTCTCCCATCAGAATCTGAGTCCTACAGATGGAGATTAGGAATGGCACTTATAACACAGCTTTTCCAGGTAATTTGTGAATATGTATACAATTTAACAATCTTCATTCTTTACATGTACTTAATCCTGTTCCCTCTTTAGTTATTTGGAGTTTTCTATCAGTGGAGCTTTCTTTTCCTTTTTCCTTTTAAAAATTAATTATTTATTACTTACATCTCTATCTCAGCTTCCCTTCCTCCTCTCCTACCAGTCCTCCCTCTCACTTCTCCTCCACCATCCAGTCCTCCCTTTCTTCTCAGAAAAGGGGAGGCCTCCCGCGGATATCAGATAGCCTTGGAATATCAATTTGCAGTAAGTTTGGGTGCACATTACCATATTGAAGCTAGATAAATCAGCTCAGTTAGAAAAAAAAAAAAAAAAGGATGCAGAGGCAGGTAACAGAGCTTTGGAGCCTGAAATGGACATCTCCTGTAACCAGGCAAGACTTCTGATAAAGGAATTGGGACACTGACCCAGCCACAATCCTTTGACCCACAATTTGTCCTGCCTACGAGATGTGCAACTGATGGATACTGACGCAGAGACACACAGCCAAATATTCGACAGAGCTTGGAGAACCTCATAGAAGAGCAGGAGGAAGGATTAAAGGAGCCAGAGAGGTCAAGGACACACACACACACACACACACACACACACACCACACAAAATCCCTGCAGAATCAACTAGGGGTCAATAGGGACTTAAAGATTCTGAACTGCCAACGAGTGAGCATACATGTGACTGACCTAGGCCCTCTGAATACATGTAACAGTAATGCAGCTTGGTCTTCAACTAGAACTCCTAATAGAGGAAACAGGAGCTGTCTCTGAATCTGTAGTCTGCCTTTAGCAGAAATTTCAAATATGAAAATAATTTATCAGGATGGGCTAGGCTATCCACCAACACATAGCATGGAGATAATGTGGATCTTTCAGTGTCCTACTGAGGTGAGGCACTGTGGGATGAACACTCAGGATTCTACTCAAAAGGAGCTAATTCTTCGGCCAGGCCTATGGCTCTGAAGGTAAAGTTCAATACTCAGAACACACAGGGTAGGAGGAGAGAACCCACTTCCTCAAGTCGTTCTCTGATCTCCACATGGATGTCTTGACACTAATGATAAACCCCTGAAATTCCCTCTTTGATTTGTTGAAACCAACCAATATTAGTAAGAAATAAAGTCACTTCATTGCCCACTGTGTGTTAAAGCCAACCTTGAGGATGATGTGGTTTTGTTTACCATGATGTTTATTAGGATTGTTAGGCCAAAGAGTCCCTGTACTGGCTGGTTTTGTGTCAACTTGACACAAACTGGAGTTATCACAGAGAAAGGAGCTTCAGTTGAGGAAATGCCTCCATGAGATCCAGCTGTGGGGCATTTTCTCAATTAGTGATCAAAGAGGGAGGTCCCCTTGTGGGTGGTGCCATCTCTGGGCTGGTAGTCTTGGATTCTATAAAAAAGCAAGCTGAGCAAGCCAGTGGAAAGAACACCACTCCATGGCCTCTGCATCAGCTCCTAATTTCTGACCTGCTTGAGTTCCAATCCTGACCTCCTTTGGTGATGTACAGCAATGTGGAAGTGTAAGCTGAATGAACCCTTTCATCCCCAACTTGCTTCTTGGTCATGATGTTTGTGCAGGAATAGAAACCCTAACTAAGATAATCCCCAAACCCAGTGATCTATGTGACATTTGCTTATTACTTAGTTTGTCTCCCCCTTGTCATTGTCATTCTGTGACCCAGAGTGTCTCAGACACTCTGTGCTTGAGGCTATCTCCAGTCTATTGAACAAACCATTCTTCATCATGTAACTCTGGTTATTAGGCTCATACTTATTTGCCTTAGGTTACATCTTACCATGTCTTATATTGACAATGGTTTGAATGGCAAGGTTCTCTACCTTAATCTCCCCTCTATGAGTTCAACGGGTCAGAAATAGACTGGGGCAACTCTTCAGGAGCCTGGGTCTCGAGACAGCAATTGTATTAGTTGCCATGAATCTCATTCTTTTTTTTTCTGAATTGAAATAATAAGGGAGGTGGGTTCATAATGGGCAAGATGTATTAAACTGCTTTCTTTGGTAAAGAAAACACATCAAAATTGCAGAGAGAATTCCTTTCCACTATTTTAGTTGCTAAGCTGCACCTTATAGTTTGAGGAGGCACAAGATGAATAGAAAGTGCAAGGTTTGCTCAGCAGTCTCTCTTACTCAAAATAAGTAGTACAAGTTAATCATGGTGACCACTGAGCATTATACATGAGCCTCCTTGAAAATGCAAGACCATTTCCCTGATAGTATTCTTAACTGTTAGTAAATTCCTGGGTTTCTCACTGAAGGCTTACATGATGCTTTGATCATGTGGCTGTATTTCTTAAGATTAGAGAACTGAGTTTTAAAAGCCTTTTTGAGTTTAGGCTAAAGTTTAAAAAGATATTCACCTGCCAAGGTTAAATGCAATTCGCTCAATTAGTTTCTTCCTGTTACTTGCTCAGCTAAAACCAGTTTGAATTAGTTCTGTGATTTTTCAGATAAAATCTCGGGTACCCAATTAAAGTTGATTTTCACACAACACATATGCTTAACTTGATTATACTATAACTTTAACTTTGTCCCAAATATCATGTAGTACATAGACACGTACTGAAGATGTACTTGCCGCTTGTCTTGGAATTCAAATTTAACTCAGTTTCTTGTGTTGTCACTCATTAATTCTAGCAATTTTAAATGACCTTTAGACTTAAGAGGAGTAGATTGTGACTGCTCGGCCTGAGTCCATGGTAGCCTGGGAAGCAAGTTATACATTCCTCATCTGTTACTTTCTTTAAAATAACCTCATGTTAGTAAGATTTTTTAAATTACAAAATAAGTTCTCCAAAACAAACAAGCAAACAAGGTAAAGAAAGGCTAGCATTTCCCTATTAGCCTTTCAAGGCATGCAGTGTTTGGGTGCAAAGAATGGTACTAAGTTCAAGGCTCTGATGCTGAATTTAAGCTGTTGTGGTAACACATGTCCTAGAACCTCTGGCAAAATGAGCAGTACAGATGGGAGAAAATGGAAGCCCCAAAAGAAAGGTTTATTCGCATAGGTACATGGCGGTGACACATATCTTTAATCCCAGCACTCCGGAGGTAGAGAGAGAAGATCTCTTAGTCTGAGGCCAGCCTGGCCTACATTGTGTGTTCCAGGATAGCCAGGGCTACATAATGAGACCCTATTTTAAAAAAGGGTTTATTTTCAGTAGCTTTGATCCTATGGCCTGTAGGTCTGTAAGACTTACCAGGGTGCACCAGACAACAATTTGAGAGCCATTCACTGAGGTCATGGTTTGGTTAGCAAATCCTTTTTAAAAATAATTTATTTTAACTTATTTATATAGTTAGGCCTTTAATGTTTATATGTATTTACCTTTATTTTATGTGCATTGGTGTTTTGACTGCATGTATGTCTATGTGAGAGTGTCAGAACTTGGAATTATAGACAGTTGTGAATTGCCATGTGGGTGCTGCATTTGAACCCAGGTACTCTGGAAGAACAGTTAACTCTTAACCACTGAGCCATCTCTCCAGGTCCTGGTCAGCAAATCTTGATCACCTGTCCTATTGCTTGTGTGCAGCCTTTTACAGTGGGGCTGGTTTTGAAATGTGGCCTAAAGATGTTTACCAAATATTTAAGAGTGGAAAGCAGAGCTTCTGCTCCATGGGCAGCGTGACACATCTTCAAGGCTGTACACAGTAGATGAGAGAGGTAACGAAAAGTCACATGTTATCCATACCCTTGGGTTGGACTGGCTTTCAATCTTCTTAGAGATTTGTATTCATAGAATTTAAATATTTATTAAGTGCTAGCTATCTATGGTGGTCCATAGTCCACATCCAGGAGCCTAGTACTGGTGAAGCTGAGTCAGGAATGGTGGCAGATTGTCATGGCTTTCTATATGGTGAATGACCTTATTTTAAAAATAGTACCAAAGGTTCTGGGGATTACAAAGAACAAGGGAAGGAGTACAGAATCATAGTGAAATAGATTTTCATTCTTAAAGAAATCCATAGCCAGAGAGTTAAGTCAGACGCCCTTGGGTAACTAAATAGGCATTATTGGGTTTAAATGGAAATAAGATCTTTTAACATTGTGCTGTGAGGTACTCAAGGGGAGTCTCTTAAGAGGTGGGCAGAAACCTCAATTGCAAGGAACAGATTCCAAGTGTGGCCCTTAGTTGTACAGGTCAGCAGAGGTGGGACTAAGCACAGGGAATTGAAGCAAAGGGTGAAGAGTTAGAGGGCCCAGAGGTTTCAAGAATGACTTACAGGATAAACAGCTTGGGGGAGATGCATGGACAATGACAGCCAGGGAAACAGCCTTGCTCATGAGAAGTGGGGACAGTGGGGAGTAGATATATTGAGGGGCATGAGAGGAGCCTGATATGGGAGTGTGATGACAAGCAGTAGAGAAGTTAAGAAAATCAAGTGACTTCTTTTGTGATTGGGTTACCTCACTAAGGATGATATCCTCCAGATACATCCATTTGCCTAAGAATTTCATAAATTCATTGTTTTTAATAGCAGAGTAGTACTCCATTGTGTAAATGCACCACATTTTCTGTATCCATTCCTCTGTTGGGGGACATCTGGGTTCTTTTCAGCTTCTGGCTATTATAAATAAGGCTGCTATGAACATAATGGAGCATGTGTCCTTACTACCAGTTGGAACATCTTCTGGGTATATCCCCAGGAGAGGTATTGCTGGATCTTCCAGTAGAACAATGTCCAATTTTCTAAGAATATCCAAGATACAATTTGCAAAACACAAGAAAATCAAGAAGAAGGAAGACCAATGTATGGATACTTCATTCCTCTTTAGAATAGGGAACAAAATACCCATGGAAGGAGTTACAGAGACAAAGTTTGGAGCTAAGATGAAAGGATGGACCATCCAGAGACTACCCCACCTGGGGATGACCCCATAATCAGCCACCAAACCCAGACACTATTACATATGCCAGCAAGATTTTACTGAAGGAACCCTGATATAACTGTCCTGTGTGAGGCTATGCCAGGACCTGGCAAATACAGAAGTGGATGCTGTGTGTGGACGTTGTACATCGTGGTGCGCATAGCCCGCACCACGATGTACAACGTCCACAAGCAGTGTAGCAGAAGATGGCCTAATCGGCCATCATTGGGAAGAGAGGCCCCTAGGTCTTGCAAACTTTATATGCCCCAGCACAGGGGAAGGCCAGGGCCAAGAAGGGGGAGTGAGTGGGCAGGGGAGCAGGGGTGGGGGGGTATAGGGATAGCATTTGAAATGTAAATAAAGAAAATATCTAATAAAAAAAGAAGTTAAGAAAGGGGGATGGAGCTGAGATGAGATCATGAACAGCCATATCCCATCACTGCAAGTCTTACACATCTCATCCTACTGGTTTGAACATGTGTGTGCTGGAGGTTAAGCCACATTCATATATTCATGCAAAAGTTTTTCCCATGATTTAACTCTATACACTCAGCTCAGCAGTCATGGATGTTTTGTTTAAAATTGGAGGAATTTATGCCAACCCTTTGATGACATTTTTCTGCCCCCCCCCCCAGATGCTAAAAGTAAAACTGGGGTCTGATTTGCACTCTTAAAGCCTTTGTCTGGAGAGATAGTCCTGAGGTATGATGGTTTAACAGTCACTTAACCTGATAGGCCTTCAGAGGGTAATATCATTTGCCTGACACTTAGAAAAGAACACTTCTTTGTGGAAAGTCTGAAATAAAGTAAATACAATAAACTGGAATGAGGGAAGAGAGTTTACAGAAGTTACCAAGCAGATACCCCATCACGTAGCCCGCCATGTGCCTAGCCTGTTAGTCCACTGCATTACTAAGACACCACTGATATTCATGAACTAGGAAACTAGGTGACAGTTTGACTTTCAAGCAGAAACCTGACTTTTTCGATATCTACCAGTTTCTAGTTTTCTTGTTTGATAAGTGCATCTCCTCTTTGTTGATGAACTCATAAAAGGTAAGGAAGGTGACTTAGCCCACCCTGAGACAACTGCATCTCCATTATTTCTCCATAGATGTGGAGCAGAGACAGCAGCTTCCTGCTCAAGGCTGGTCCTTCCCTTGCTTTGCCTGCTGCCCTAACCCAGTTCTGTAGGAATAAAATTTTTGCATCCTATTGTAATAACCATCCAACCTCTCCTCTTGCCTGCTACTCACCAGAGCTAGTGGGAGAGAAAAGCTATTAGGATATGGGAGAAGTGCACCTGCTTAGCAATAGTTCTTTGGGGACAAGCTCAAACTTCTTTGTCAGCAGTTCAGTCCCATATACACACTCGATAGGAATCAACAGCTGCAGGAAGACACTACACAAACGAGTAGCTGCACAGTTCCTTAGTAGTCTCAATCCCTTAAGCTAGTCCTAATGCCATCCCTCATCTGTTGTCTGTTTATGCTCATGGCTCTCTTTTTGACACAAGCTTAGAAACACAAGTTTCAGAGAGGCCTTTCCCATTCTTTTACTGTCTAACTTAACCTGTGTCTTAGCTGAGTATGCTAAGCACTTAGGGTATCCTCAGGGGATTCATACAAGCTGACTCCCTGTCTCTTCACATACAGAAACACAGTGGATGAGGATGGAGTTGAAATGGTGGCATTTTTTCAATACTTAGTACTATGGGTGCATTGAAGAATCAGAGTTTTTCACATCACTTTCCAGCATACACATACTCAAAAGCAAACTATACGCAGACATCAACCCTAAGTGTGAGAATTGTCCTCCAGTTAATCTCTGTGACAGTTTTGAATATTAATGATAATAGTGCAAATTGAAATTTAACTCAAGCTGTCAAATGTGTGTCTCCTCTAAGTCATCCCTTACATATGGAGAATGTTGGCTTAATCTTTATATATGTCACATAATACCTGTGTAACTTGTAAAAACCATTCTCAGTTTTGGTTTAAATGGGCACTACACAGGGATGAACTTGACTTTGTGATTCATTAACTATGACATTTCATTGTTTTCAAACACTAGAAAATCTTAAGGATGAAAAATCCCAGGTACATTTTATAGTAGAATCTAGGCATAGCCCACAACATGAGAACTGGCTGAAAGTCTACAAAAGAACAACTTGTTTCATTGTTTTTAAGAAAGCCAGAACTAGTACAAGAACAGGGATCTGTTCCTCAGATTCCACACAAACTGTAGGAACATGGGGCTCCAAGAGTGTATTTGTGGAGAATCATGAAATAGAGCATTTTTCTGAACTGTTTGCATTGAGAGGAATTGCTCTTTAGAGTTTCTGAATGAATTAATGACATTAAATTGACAGAGCTAAAATATTTTGCTCAATTGTTTTTTACTGTAGGGAAATAAAAATTCTATTGAAAAATCTGTGGATCATGTGCTACATAATTGAGCTATGAGTAATATTTATAAAGTCATTAATAATGAGAAATCAAATAGTGAACAAATAGATGCAGCATTTCATATCATTTCATACCATATTCAGAGAATGAGAGAACACATGGATGCATGGCAGAATGCAGATGAGAAATGGAATCATGCCATGACCAGAGCAGGAAACAAAATAGCAACAATATTTTATTATCACATGGGAAACGAATGAGTGGGAAGAGTTTATAAAACATAGCTGATTATTTAATCTTACTGCAGTCTATGAGAACAGAGCTACATGGTAACTTAAATCAACTTGTTAGAGAACAGAATAATCTATGTTTTCACTGGCTCATTACAGTCTAGTCTGTGAAATCTGCAGGTACTCCCTGGACTACAGACCTGTACACTCAGTTTGGAGAGTGCCCATTTTCCTAAAAAAACTACCCCCTCACTCTTCAGGGAAATACTTAGGACTAGAAAGACATCTGAAATCCCTGGTTGGTTGATGAATGTCAACATGGCAGAATGTAACCAGTTTGGCCTACATTGGAGATGGTTGTATGAAGTCTGGAAGATATGACCTTATTTATACAAAAGAAGATGCCTTTATCTTCTGAAGCACACTTCTGATGTTAGAAGTGGTCCTGGCAACTCCCCTTAGCAAGCAGGGGAATGGAGTACTCCAAGGCTACTCCATCACCCCACTGAAGCTTTTAAAACAATATATAACAATAACACATGCTTTAAAAGTCACATTTACTCAAGATAGACTATGGGGTCTGGATTGCTGCAGTTGCTATTTTAAACTGAAGAAATATTAATTTCTATTTTTCCAAAAGTAAGTCACTTTAATGAGCTTTATTAATTTAATACTTGTAGATGAGTCACACAAATACACATGGACACACACACACACACATGGAATTATTTCCAGCTAGACTTAAAGTCAAGACTTGCAAGGTAAGCTGGGCAGTGGTGGTGCATGCCTTTAATCTTAGCACTTGGGAGGCAGAGGCAGGCAGATTTCTGAGCTTGAGGCCAGCCTGGTCTACAGAGTGAGTTCCAGGATAGCCAGAGCTATACAGAGAAACCCTGTCTCGAAAAAACAAACAAACAAAAAACAAAAACAAAAACAAAAAACAAAAACCCAAAAACCCAAGCAACCAAAAAAACAAAACAAAACAAAACAAAAACCTTGCAAGGCATTTTTTTTTTTTAAACGAGTAAGGAATAGTTTTAAACCCAGAGTGGTAGTCTATGAAGCAAACTTGAACAGAAAGAAGCCAGAGAATCTAGACAGAGAGGAACAAGCAGGACCACTCCTGTTTTGACACTGTAATTATAAATATATTAGACCTGGTGTAAAATATCATCAAACCATCAGTCTTGGCGATGGTTAAGTTAATTCACATTTTGAAGTTCAATAATTCATCCGTGAAGTGTCAGCAGCAGGGTCTTGTTAATGGTAAGCCTTTCATTCCTGTTAAATCAATTGTAAATAATAGAACCCCTCGGAGAAAAATGATGGAATAAGCATTGATTTCCAAATTGGGTGTCAAAAACAGAGTGTTAATAAAACACACTGCAAGCAAACACGTCCCTAATACAGGCTGATCACTGAACTAGTAATCCAGGGGAGGGAAATCAATGGATTCTATGGACAGCGTTAGTATTTTAACATTTCATTTGTATTTCTGTATCATTACAACAAATTCCTCATCTTAGGTTCTCTGTGATTATTTAATTTTCATTATCATAAACAGAAAGCCAGGTGGTCTGTGTCTTGTCAGCTGGGTTTTGCTCTCTTCTAAAGAGACAAAGGCATCTGGTCACTTACTGTCCTGGCTGCCTGGCGCTGTTGATGTTGTTTTGTAATCATTTACAGTAAGCCTCATAGAATGCCAAGAAAAATGCAATGGCTCTAATAAATAATTTTAAGGAAAATAAAGCTCTCTAACAGGTGTCCATGTGAGTGCCCTCATGCTCTACCAACTGTTAATTCCAGTATCCTGTGAATCGCCCCCTCCTTTGTTGAGTTTAATGACAGGAAAACATGCAGGTGGAACTATGATGGTTCCAGCAGAGCAGGCTAGGAGGGCCACGCCTCATGTTTTGCCTTCTAGAATATAAGTGCCATGGTTCTACTCACAGTATGACTTACACATGGCTGGTGTGAGGTGTGTGGTATGTGATGTGTTTACTTAAGCTGTTAATGGGACCAAAAGAGCAGCTGCAAACATGACCCTCATTGCCCAGTGTTTCTCAAGGATGTTCACTAATGACAAAATGAGTGACATAGGGTAGTGGGTTATGGCTGGTTAGTGGTGTCTCTCTAGTCCCATGACTGTGTTCTATGTCTTAGCGATTTCGATCTTTTGTAGTTTTGTTTTATTTTTTAAATCATGAAACATCTTTGTGACCTACTTCAATGGTTATGATATTTAATCATGGTCAAACGGCTAAGTGCTACCTGTTGTCTGTGCTAAGTAAGAGACTATGTGTGTGAATATGGTTCTGATGAAGCAGAAATCAGGATCATTGCAAACTATAAACAGAATGCATGCAGTGGGATGACTATCAGACTTATAGCAGGGTACAACGGCATGTAACAAGTAAGAGCGCTGACATCCTTGCTGAACCCACACAAACACTATATATTCCAGACAGAAGAGAAAAGGAAAGCAGGCTGGTGACAGGCGTAGGGTATGCCTTCTGGGAGATATTCGAATGGACAATAAAGTTTTAGCTGGAACTAGGGCAGACTGTAACTCTGGTCATCTACCAGCTGACCATGAGTTATTGTGTTATAATGACTGTATAATTTACAAATGGAAGCCCTTTGGAAGGAAGATGGAGTATCTAAAGGGTAAGTATGGAAGAAGCACATCCTGGCTTTAAGAAGAGAGCTGAACTACTAGCCTTATAGGATTCAAGGAGGATCTACAGGAAGAAAGAGTACAGTGTAGGAAGGTGGTTGCTTAGGAACTCTTCCGTGGTTGAAAGATGCCCAAGTGGCTCAGGTGGTGATTATGAGGCAAATAGCAAGGATGCCATGCAGACATGTGAGCATCTGAATTCAAGTTGGGCCAGGTAGACTCTAGGGTAGTGCAAACCCTGACAATCTCAGTTTCAGGTGGGGTTCTTAGTGTTTTATCACTGAGAAGAGAATCCATGACCAAGGAAACTTATGAAAGAAGACATTTAACTGGGGACTTGCTTACAGATTCAGAGGCTTAATCATTATTATCATGGTGGGAAATATGACAGTATGCAGGCAGGCATACTCCACAGAAGTAGCTGAGAGCTACATCCTAATCTGTAGGCAGAAAGGCAGTGTGAGTCTGGGCCTGGCATGGGCTTTAGAAACCTCAAAGTCCTTCCTCAGTGACACACTTCCTCCAAAGAGGCCACACCTATGCTAACAAGGCCACCCCCTAATCCTTTTTTCTTTTTTGTTATTTTATTTATTAACATTTCAAATGTTATCCCATTTCCCAGTTTCCTCCCACAAACCCCCTGTGCCCCTTCCCCTGCCTCTATGAGGGTGCTCCCCCAACCACTCCCTCCTGCTTCAGAGCCCTAGCATTCCCCTACCCTAGGGGCCTCCACAGGATCAAGGGGCTCCCCTTCCACTGATGTATGATAAGGCCATCCTCTGCTACACATCCAGCTGGAGCCATGAGTTCCCCCACGTGTACTGTTTGGTTGGTGGTTTAGGCCTTTGGAGCTTTGTGGGGTTCTGGTTGGTTAACACTGCTGTTCTTCTTATGAGGTTGCAAACCCCTTCAGCTCCTTCAGTTTTTGCCCTAATATCTCCATTGAGGTCCCCACACTCAGTCCAATATTTGACTTGTTTGGCTGTGTGTGTCCTCATCTGTATTGTTCAGGATCTGGCAGAGCCTTTCAAGGTACAGGTATACCACATTCCTGTCAGCAAGCGTTTTTTAGCATCAGCAATAGTGTCTGGGTTTGATGTCAGTAGATGGGATGAATCCCTAGGTAGGACAGTCTCTAGATGGCCTTTCCTTCAGTCTCTGCTCCATTCTTTGTCCCTGCATTTCTTTTTGACAGGAGGAATTCTGGATTAATATTTTTGAGGTGAATAGGTGCCTCCATCCCTCAACCAGGGGCTGGACCTATCCACTGGATGTGGTCTCTACAGGTTCTATCTCCCCTTTGTTGCATATTTTGCCCTCCCTGTTGGGTCCTGGGCACCACTTAGGCCTCTAGCATCTAGGACTTTCTAATGGCTGCCCTCAGTTCTGCTTCCCCCACTGCTACACACCTCCTTTCAAATTCCTGACATTTTGTACTTCTCCCCATCCCCTCCTGTATCTGAACCAACCCCTCTTTTCCCTCCCCTCCTCTCTCCCTCCCAGATCCCTCTCTCCCTGTACTTCCCAAGAATGTTTTCTTTCCCCTTCTGAGTAGGACTGTAGCATTCACACTTCGGTGTGATCTTCTTTCTTCTTGGCTTTCATATGGTATGTGAGTTGTATCATGGGTATTCCAAGCTTCTTTTGGACTTATATCCACTTATCAGTGAGTACAAACCATGTGTGTTCTTTTGTGACTGGGTTACCTCAGTCAGAAAGACATTTTTAAGTTCTGTTCATTTGCCTGCAAATTTCATGAAGTCATTATTTTTAATAGCTTAGTACTACTCCATTGTGTAAATGTACCACAGTTTCTGTATTCTTTCCTCTGTTGAGGAACATCTGGATTGTTTCCAGCTTCTGGCTATTATAAATAAGGCTGTTATGAACATAGTGGAGCATGTGTTCTTGTTATATGTTGGAAAATCTTTTGGGTATATGCCCAGGAGTAGTCTAACTGGGGCCTCAGGTAGAACTAGTTCCAATTTTCTGAAGAACTGCCAGACTGATTTCCAGAGTCGTCGTGCCAGCTTGCAATTCCACCAGCAATGGAGGAGTGTTCCTCTTTCTCCACATCCTCACCATCATCTTCTGTCACCTGAGTTTTTAAATCATTCTGACTGGTGCAAAGTAGAATCTTAGGGTCATTTTGATTTGCATTTTCCTGATGACTAAGGATGTTGAACATTTCTTTAAATGCTTCTAGGCCACTTGAGATTCCTCAGTTGAAAATTCTGTTTAGCTCTGTAGCCAATTTTAAATAGGGTTATTGAGTTTTTGTATATATTGGATATTAGCCCTCTATTGCATGTCAGGTTGGCAAAGATCTTTTCCCAATTTGTGGGTTGTTTTTCTGTCTTATGACAGTGTCCTTCACCTTACAAAAGCTTTTCAATTTTATGAGGTCCCAATTGTCAATTCTTGATCTTAGAGCACAAGCCATTGGTGCTCTGTTCAGTAAATACTCCCTTGTTCCCAAGTATTAAAGGCTCTTCCCCATTTTCCCTTCAATTTGATTCAGTGTATCTGGTTTTCTGTGGAGGTCCTTGATCCACCTGGACTTGAGCTTTGTATAAGGAGATAAGAATGGATCAATTTGCATTCTTCTACATGCTGACCTCCAGTTGAACCAGCACCATTTGTTGAGAATACTGTCTTTTTTTTTTTCCATTGGATGGCTTTGGCTTCTTTGTCAAAGATCAAGTGACCAAAAGTGTGTGGGTTCATTTCTGGGTCAGTTTAACTCCAGTGATCTACCTGTCTGTTCCTGTACCAATAACATGTGTGTTTTTTTTTTTAATCTCTATTGCTCTATCAATTTCCATGCCAATATACAACCCCAGACTGTACCAAGCAAAGGTTAGTGGCTATTGAAAATACCACCATGACAGGGCTATCTAAAGTAACATTTGGTAGTGTGTTAACTGTACCAAAAAAAAAAAAAAAAGACACTGTATAGTTTAAAAACAATCTTACACAGCCTTACATTTCAAGTTTTTCTTTAAAAGGAGTGAGTTGTGTACAGAGGGTTAAATGCTTTATAGAGAAGAAAAAACTGCTAGAACCAACTTCTTCATCATCATCATCATCACAACCACCTTCTTCTTCATCTTCATCTCCTCCTCTTCCTCATCTTCATCCTCATCATCATTTCCTCTTCCTTCTTTTTCTTGCTCTTTTCACTCTTACCCAACCCCTCTTTCATTGCATCAGCTTTTCCTTGTGCTCTGTAAGTAGCAATATCCTTTTTGTATTTCTCCTTCAGCTTGGCAGCCTTCTTCTCCTAGGGTCACTGCAGTTCCACATCTCTCCTAGTTCTTTGCAACATCACCAATGGATAAGCCAGGATGCTCACCTTTGAGTTTGGGGTGGTTCTCAGAACAGAGCAAGAAGGCAGAAGGAGGCCTCTTGAGTGCATTGGGGTCCTTGAACTTCTTTTTGGTCACCCCTTTGAGAGGACAAAGGTTTTTATTTCTCTTTTATAATGAGCCTCATCAACCTTTGCCATATTTTCAAATTTCCCCTTTTCTTTAGGAGACTTCATCTTCTACCTCTCTGAGCACTTCTTGGAAAACTCTGAGAAGTTAACAGAAGCTTCCTGGTATTTCTTCTTGTGCTCCTCCAGGCAGGTTTGCACAAAGCATACATATAAGGACATTTTGCCTCTTGGCTTCTTAGGATCTCCTTAGCCCATGTTTAGTTGATTTTCTTCCCTGAGGCATAGAGTGGCCCAGGGCCCGTCTGTCTCTTGCTTGCCCAGGTACTGTCTCTATGTACTGTAACAGCTGTGCCCCCAAATCTTTCTAAGCCTTTCAAATAGTGTCACTCCTAAAGACTAACCATTCAGTTTTATGAGCCTGGGGGGGCATTCTTATTTATACCACCATACCTAGGAAGACTATACATTCTACATCAAGTTGTTTAATATGTGTTCATGGAATTGTGTTCTAGAATACTGTGCTATAGTGCAATCATGAATGATTAACAAAGTATTGAAGCAAAATGAATGTAATCCTCAAGTATTAGCTGAGAAGAAACCTCAGAATCTCCAGCATGGGTGTCAGGGCTCAAAGTTAGCATCCCTTAGTAGCAGTAAAAGTTGATTTAAGGCATTACTAATACATAAGTTAGAGAAATTAAACCCAGAAATCAATTTTCTTGAAAGTAGGTCTATGGTCCCTGGAAAGCTTTTCTGCTGAACTTTTGGAGGGTGGCGTGAGGTCTTTCACAATCTTTCTTCTTAACAAGGAAGACCTAGTGTGTGAACATTTGTTCTTGGCAAATTGACTACAGATTAAACAAAGATGTAAAACTGTACTGAACATCTTACTTACTACCCAGTTTTCATATTGTCTATTATATCTTAGGACATTTCAAGGGTGATGTTGGCAGTGTATTTGACCTCATTTGCTCATATAAAGCTGTACCTGCACTCCACATAGCTTTTGACTTGGAACATTCCAGAAATTTCTTTTCTCCAATTAGTATAAACCATTTGCTCTGTCAAGTTGCTCTTATCAGTGGTACCTAAGCTTGACCAAACCTATACTAGCCTTTGGCCATTCTTGTCTACAAGGCAAAACATAACATTAAAATATCCCATCTGTACTGTTTCCTGTTGTAGCTCGACAATGTACGGCCCCTCTATGTAGATTCAGAGTCTCATGCCCAGCACATCTGAGCTGTATGATCAAGTGAACAGAGTTTACTGCATCTGGAATAGATGAGGCCTCCAGAGATGAGGCCTCGTGATGACTGGCTCTACCCCTCAGCCACACACGCTGGAAGATGAAGTTGCTATACCTCACATAGATCTGCCGACCAAAGGCAGAAATGTAAAGGATAATTAGAGTCCTTGAAGCTACAGGCTGTTGGTTCTTTTGGCACATAGATTATGTATTCTCAAACATCTTAGAGGTTTGTTTTTTTTTTTTTTTTTTGAACATTTTGTTTCCCTCTGGGAAGTTTGCATACACACACTCTGATTTCACAGTGACATATTCATATTCGATATTCATGTTTTATGTAATATGCTAGTATCAGTAGCTCAAGACAGTTTCTCAGTTAGAGACTATTGCCTACTGCTTCTCTGACCAATTCTTTTGTGAGTTAACACCATGAAGTAATAAAATTCAATGTGTTCTGGGTACCTCCCAACTCAGGTTTCACAAGGAAGGGACATCGACTATAAATACTGTGTATAATGAGAGTGTAGAAGATTTGACATTACATTTATTCTCTTAACTAACTAATGTGTATACAAAAATATGGAAAACACTTTTGGGGAGTTGCTGGAGAAAGAATGCTACCCTGGACACAATGGAAAGCAATGCTTTAAGAGCCCCTACCTCTTAACAAATGATTTACATATGGCAAGGTCTGAAGGATAAACTATGATTGGCCCCTGCTTTTTCCAGAATCTGCTGTTTGAACTTGAGCTATGCTCTGAGCATGTGAGCCCTACTCAGGTTACTTCCCTAAGTTTCATCACATTCACACTGAAACTTGTTATCACTTGTTTATGAGAGAGCATCATGCTTTTGTCTGTATGGGTAGCAGAGGCAGCAGGAGATGATCATTTGTTTTCATTTGCAATGAGACTGTATGAGGGTTGTTAGATAGCTCAGGGTAGACCTCCTGCCTAGCATCCATGATGCCTTGAATGTAATTCTCAAACTATAAATAAATAAATGCATGCCACCAGTAGACAGTTTCTGTAACAACCCAACACCTTGCATAGCTGGTATTATTATATGCTATGCTTAATACTACAGCTGAGGGTACATCATGACCTCTTGAAGTTTATGCTTTGCTTTCCCAGTGATCTGTCTTGCTGTGGGCATCTGGGTTGGGGGTGGTTATTCACTTGTAGTCCTTCTGTGGGCTAGGCTAATTGGCAGTTGTTTGATGTGAGATTAGCATGCTTGTATGCAGTAGGAGAATCTGACAGCTTGGGTTAAGGGCAATGTGGTACAGAGGCCAGGAAGGGATGAGAGCTAGCTGCTCATGAGGGCTGACCAAGGAGATGATGTACATACTTGTTATTGCTTGACTCATTGTGGGTCTCCACTTGAAGGATGGAGAACTCCATGGTGCTACAGAGAGGTACTTAAATAGTTAGACACAACATTTTTCCAAATCTCAAAGCCTGTTGAATGCATGGGTTCCTTCACATCAAGCTTCATATTAACTACTAGAAGGATGACAATAGCCATGTAATTCTTCATATGAGACAAATGTTTCAAATATATTTGCTAGATATGTATCCCACTGAGAACAGGTACCAGAAAGGTGAACTTCTGCAGGTATTCCTGGTCTTGCTGGGCTTTGAACCAGCTAGCTGCATACAGTTCTGAATTTTAGTTGATACAGTATGTTCACACCAAAGATTTATGAACAAGAGAGGTGTGGCTGAAATGCTGTGTATTACCTAACACCCATGCTTTTGGTGTACTTATTTTAAGTTAATCCACAGAGAAAGGGTGATAGTAGACCTTACTTTGCAGTGTGGCCCTGGGAACTGTGATATGCTAGAATCTTTACTCTTAGCCATATTAGTGGATGTCAGGACATCTCCACCAGCAGGAGTCTACTGACCCTGTATAAATTTTGTGTGTTATAAGTTCATCATACAAGTGGTGGTAGAATGAGGATGAGGGGCTCTGAGCAGGGTCTGAATCCAGTTTAACATCCCCATGGGTAGTGGTGGTCTATGGCACTTGGCATCATGCTTGTGTTCCAACTTCCTGCATTTTCAGTAAGTTTACCTTACTTTATAACTGACAGGCCTGACCTTATTGAACTGGAAAACAGCCACTGTCAGACTAATTTCCTCCTGATAACGTGAATTTCCTTCTCTAATTGGCTAATAGAATTATCTGGAATTTTGCAACTGGAAGAGGTCAGGAAGAGATGGCAGTATGCTGTCCGCTAGACTCACTGTGCTCCCCCACCCACAAGTGGGAGCATTGATGAAAACCGCATGGCCATCTTCCTTCCTCTTGTTGAGACTGGTGTCACTACTAAACAGGGTGCTGTTACCACAGACCACAAGTGTCAGCTCTTAACAGCATGTGTTGTCCCTGGCTGTGTTTTCATTTACTTAAGAGTTAGCCTGGTGTCTTTAATGCTTGACTGTTCATTAGTGAACAGAGGCAAGAGAGACAATCTTGATTTTGGTTTTATAACTTTTAGTTGCTATAGTGTTTGTGTTTTATTACATTATGCTTCTTAAAAAGAAAATTACCTTGGGAAATAGCAAGAAAATCCTAATTTACTATTTCTGAAGGAATTTTATGCTGCTGAAATTATATGGCATCAGACATTGACAATTTTAGTGCTTCTAAATCTTCAAAGCATACATGTGCTTAGAATGATTTTGTCTGCATTTTCTATTGTTTGGATATTGCCTCATTCATCTGCTCCAAATGCACTTAATTACTTCTTAAAATATTTATGTTGGCATCCACCCCCATACTTATACTTCTGATATCTAAACCTACCAACACTCCAAGCATATATACCCATTTACATAGATCTCTACTTCACTCTTACATACCCACAGACTTCTACATACATCTTCATATATCTACCTCTCCTTATATACATGTTTATACACAGACATCTATACAGTACCCCACCAGTATAACCTCTACACCTACACACAAATTTATGCCTGCTTATACCCTCATTTCCATACTTCTACACACACACAGTTACACACCTATGCCCCACTCCTAGACATCCACATCTACTGGCACATACTTACAACCACACATCTATAAAACACCTGGTCAAAGCTGTACTCCATCTTTACACACACACACACACACACACACACACACACACACACACACACACACACTTCTATATACACATCTACACACATACGTATATCTCCTAGATTACTTACATACAAATACAAATATATTTTAAAGGTATCTTCAGTAAAAGAATACATTCTAATTTACAAAAGGTATCATTGTGTTTTGTTTAATGTGTTTCAAGATATTAAAGAACTCTACAAACAAGCAAAGTGTCATTATCATTATTTAGAGAGCTGGTAAGAACATTAGCAGACCAAAGATCCTCAGGCTAATGACCAAAATGGTAGCATAAAAGATAAAAACCTTCAAAATTCTTTGTTGGATTACCGTTAAAGTGAACGTTAAGCATGAACATTTGCTTAGTGTATTCATTATCCTGATGTGATCAGTAGTACCATAGTAATTACCTTTATTCACAGTCTCCATTGTTAGATAAAATGCCAAGGAGTTGGGAACCTGGGTTGCTGCCTCCTTATGGTGGTTTGTTATTTTCTGGTCTTTTGCAAGCTCTGGTCTTAACCTTGTCCTTGCTGGTCCCTCTTGAGGACTGAGGTGGCCTCTCATTCATCCCAAGTGAGGTAACATCTCCAATGGCATGTTCTAACCTGAGTAGACAACCATGGCTGACACTGATGTTCTTGCTGACATGGCATCTAGGATATTCCAGACCCATTCTCAGGTTAACTATATTATCAGTTTTCTAGGCATTTGGGCATATGTTTCTTGGTTAACACCACGGAAAAATAGGACCATCAAGCTACTAATTGATGTTAACCTTGAAATGTCACCTACAGGAGGTAGGAAAACTTGGGTGAGTGCAAAGGTGAAGATATCTAAAGAAATCAGTTACACAGTAGGTTTCCATCCTGGATTTTTCTGTTTGTGCATTGTCTAGCCTAATTCCCAAACACTCAGCAAGATCTTAGGAATTGTGGGTAGAGATGGGGTCACGATGCCTGAGTCTGTCTTCTAGAATCAGATATGGTTTTAGTTGTAGTCATTGACTGTGTGATCTTTGATTACATCTCCCTGTTAGCTTCTGTTTCTGAATGTGTGAACTGGGGAGAATAAAGTCTTTGAGAATTACCAGTTGGCAGCCAAATAAAAATGAGACAATATCTGTGAGTGAAGTTCCACCCTGGCTAACACACTTGAAATGGGCACGTGAATGATAGGAGCTCTTAGGCTATCACTTCTGAGATTTTTGTGAGTGAAAGAACCCACAGGGTAACTAACACACATGGTCAATAGCTTAGCACACTCAATATTATCCAGAATTCTGTGACCAACACAGCTCTAAAACTTTGACTTATAATCCAGAAAATTTTGAATATGGGTAAATTTACCAAGAAGTATAACTGTTAGTTATGGGTAATATCTTCTGTGTTTCATCTCTGAAGTTCCCATCTCCATGCATGTCTTTATTCCTTTGGATTACCTTGTTCACCTCTCTAGTGTGTGGGCAATGCTGTGGTTGCTGGCATGAGTTTAGCACCCAGGCTATCTACTGGAATTTTGTCAGTTCTGCTCAGTGTCTAGATGGTCTTGGAAAAGTTACTTAGCCTCACTGTGCTTTTATTTCCCAACTCCCACTTGAAAAAAGACAATAGCTCCTTTTAAGGAGTTGCCCTGTGCACTGTGTAGTGTTGTTTGAAGAACACTTGCATTTTGTTGTACATACCCAACATCCCATTAATGTGCCTATCTTACTCATACCCATCCCTGAAAGTACATATACATGTGCCTTTCATTGGAATTCATCTCTACGGTTATATGAAATATTTATAATGAGTATAGGAATACCAGCAAACACCATTGAATACATACAAGGGATACTAAAGACGACAATTTTCTGCCCTATGAGAAGCAGAGAAAACAAAGGGGAACAAAGTGATATTACAGTCTATAATATGTAAGATGAAAACTTGCCTACACATAAAGAGCTCTACAGAGAGGCATCTGTTGGGATGTGAGAGTTACACCCCTCACTTCAATTTCTTTAAGCCAGGCAGGCTTGATTTCTGCAGCTGCATTCATGGTAGCAAGCAACCAAGACTGAGAACATTACTACGGGGGTCACTGACATGGGAAGGATGGAGACTGCTGAGGCCCGTCTCAGGCACACTGTAGCCCCCTTAACCCTGGGAGTAAGCAAGGGTTAGAGAGAAGCCTGTGGGGAGATAATGTGGTGATTAAACAGTGGAAGGTTAGATATAGAAATGACTGACTTAGTCAGTGGAGAACAAAACTAGACTTGGTGTGTATATGGATTACAGAAACTTCAAGTCAGTCCTGGGTTGCTTCTTGTCAGCCCTGAGCTCCAGAATCCAGTTCTCCAGTTCTATGTGTCAAACAATCTGGAGCTTGTGTCAAAGCACAGAACTATTAAACCGTGTTTCCCGAGTTTCTGCTTTTGTACTTTTAGGATAGAGATTTTCAATCTGGATCTGCAGACTATGCTTTGAGAACTGCTGTTCTAAAGTTTGTTTACCTTTCTAAGTTAAAGATTGATGCTGAGATTGCATAAGGGATGAACATAAAATGATGCATTCTTTCCTCTTCCATAGACTTGTTATAATTTTTAAGGAGATCAAATACTTTGGGATGGCTGTGAGGAAAAAAATTCCCTAACTAACAAGGGCTAGTAGGATACAGGGAAATAGGAACCCTCAGTATTGCTGAGGGGAGCATTCAATGGTGCATCTTGTGAAAAAAATGGAAGGCAGTTATAACATGAAAGGTAAAATCCAATAACTCAGATAGATATGTAATCAAAAGAATCAAGGGCACGTGATAAACATGTTTGTATGCCGCTGTTCATAACAACATCAGCCACAATTGTCAAAAGGCAGGTTAAAAATCAAAATCTGTCCATGGATAGATGGATAGTTCAACAGAATGTTAATTGTATATTCAGTGAGATAAAAGTTTGAAAAAGCATTGGGTCTTAAGTTATGCTAAGTGACAAGCATGAGACACAAAAGAAGGATATCAGATGAATCATATGAGTCTACTAATATTAGACCCTAGGATTCTTATATCTATAGAGATGGGAAGGGTTCTTTGCACTTCCTGTGCACACTCAGAGCAGGGGCTTTATAATGGTTGGAACTGTAAATTCTTCCTTATATGAATTACTGCATTTTCTAAAGGACTGGTTAATAATATTTTCGGTTAATTAAAATGTTACACTCGTCTATTGCCAGCATTTGGATTGTGGAAAGTATAAGCTATGGAGAAAGCATAGACTATATAGTTAGGCCATGTCTCAAAAACATACAAAAACAAGAACAGGTTTAAAACTTCCTTTTCCTTTTCCCATAATTTCTCCAATTTAGAGTAGTCTGCCATTGAGTATTGAGTTGGAATAGGATAGTAGTCTGATCTCCTACAGTGAAACAATAAGTTTGTAGCTTACTGTCTCCCTCCAACACTTGATATTTCACAGAAATGGAGTTACAACCCTCATGTATATGCTGAACTTGCCCAGAAGTTAACCCTTCACATCTACCCACTGGCTAGGTGAATTAACACATCTTCATTTGTCTGAATGGGAAGCCATTGTCTATGAGCTTAGCTCCCAGAAATAGCTAGAAGTCAGAAACTGTCTGATTTGGCATCAGTGATGTCTGTCTCTGACACTTATATCTCAATTAGATTGCTGCTAATTAAATAACCATGTGAAGCCAGCATCATGCCCTGTATTTCCTCCTTCATAAGCCGGGGCATTGCCATTTTGGTTAGTTGTCTGTCTCCATCATTTCATAATTTCTAACCTTAGGCATAGCTGTTTAACTCGATTAAATGCAACCAAAATGAACTTTGCTGAAAACTCTAATAGTGAAATAAATACATGTAGTGAGATGTCCTAAGGGTGATTTCTACCATCCAAGCTGGGGCTGTTAATTTTGAGCACCATGGAGAGTTGATGCTCATGATGTTTTACAAAAGACATTTCTTCTTTCAGAAATGTGCTTTAACAGAGATAGAAGTATTTCTGGCCCCCAAAAAAGAAAAATACCATTTCTATTGTAACAAAAGTTCCACTGCTTTTAAGTAACCAAGTTTTAATTTGCGACAACTGGAAGCAATAAACTTATAGAGAGCATAGTGACCTGTGAGCTGTCATTGGGTATGAGATTGTGAGATGAACCCTTGGTCCAGTAACTCCTCCATGTGGTTGTCTTCTCTTTGGTTTTCTGTTTTGTTTATCTTGGAAGTAGCCTTAAAACTAAAGGAACTTCCTTCTAGAGAATGCAGTGTTCTAAGAGATAAAACTGATCTTTTTTTTCTTGAAAGAAATGTCTGAAACATTGCTGTTGTTAAATGATCTCGAAAATTTATGAGTTTTTCCTTTGGAGTACAAAGGGTCTTCAAGGTCAAGATCACAGGTGGAATTACTATTGTTAGCTAACTGATGCCCTGAGACACTTCTGGACTTAATACATCACTGGACATTGCTGCCTCCAAACCCAGCATGTTGCTAGCAAGTGAGATGCCACCTCTGAGATAGTCTTGTCAATCCATAGGTCAAGTTCTCCAGAGTGCGCTACTATGGAGTTATCTGTGCAGGGAGACAATAGGTTTGGTTTTTATTATTATTGTGATTTTTGTCAAGATAGAAGCTTTTATATGTAATGATCACAGCACTGATTAGAAATCAACCTTGTCCAGAATAAACATTACAAGATGCAATGTGTGACTGCTGATAAATTGTTTTCGTGGATTTTGAGTGAGCATTTTTTCTTATGCTTTTCAATGTTTCAAATTTTAGTACATTTATTTGTTATTCTGGTTGTACCTAATTTTAAGATATCCTCCTTCATCCACAGTAGAAATATCAGTCTGAGCATCTCTGTACTCTAAAATCATCTATGCAATTGATGAGTTGTTCTCATTGTTAGAATCTGGCTGCTCCACTACCAGGGCCCACGTTGCATTTTGGAAAGACAGAGAATCCATGTTTTAGAAGGGTAATAATTTTATTCAGGAGGGGAGACTTTTCTTAATGAAATTCATTTTATAACTCATTGCAAACATTGTTTCCTGACTATCTCCTCCTTGAAGGTGAGTTGCCAGTCATGTATTAAACATTTGAGCAACTTTCCAATTAGCTTTCAATGAGGATGTTCACATGAAACAGCAACATGACCCAGGGATCTTGTTTGGCGTGCAGATTCTCAGGCCCTGCCCCACCTCTTCTGTTGGCTACTTAATTTGAGGAGTCCTTGGTGGGAAAACAATGAATTCTAATACAATAGCAGAACTTTAGGCTAAGCATGCCCTTGTAACAATCCTAGTCAAAATTATAAAGTTTGTCTACCTCTGAAGAGATGAGGTTCATAACACGGCAGGTGAACTTAGCCTTCAAATGACGTGAAGAAGCGGGCATAGCTGTCCGGGACATGCATATAGCCATCTTTCTGACATCCAAGCTTCTGAAGAAATCAGGACTGTTTGAGGAATTAATCAAGGACTGATCATTCATGAGAGATACAACCTTGGTTTTGGCTGCCATCATGAAAAGCATCCATTGACATAATTTCTCACCTTCACTGGGAATCAAAGCCTGGTGGGAAGAGAGAGGACCCACACGGGTGTCTGTAGGCCAGCAGCTGTAGCCAGGGATAAATCCCAGACTAATAAGCAGGGGACTGAACTACTGATGAATGGACATTTCCTGGCTTAAAAAAAAAATTGCAGATGAGCCTTCAATGAAAGTGAAATTAAAGTCATTTATCCAGATCATTTGGAGATATCAACTTGCTTCTTAAAGAGGGAAATATAATAAAGCTCCCTCATAAAGATATAAAATATTTAACGTGTGACTTCTGTTTCGTACCAACATCACCTCTTAATGGTAGTATTATTTTGTTATGTTTAACTTCAATGAAAAATTTAGGAGAAAGGATGAGCAAATATTTAAGTCAAATCAGGATTTTTTTTTTTTGCCAGAAATCTGTGATTACATCATTGGCACATTTATAATGTAAGACATTTTTACGATATAAGCATTTTTTCATTTGGACAGCAACTATAATAAATTGAAATAAAATTCATTCTTGATTGATGCTGGAGGTGTCATGTACAGGGCAAGTCCCATTTATTAACTGCAGTTTGCCAGGGCAGCAATAATAGTAGCCTTTGAATGTTTTTCTTATTAAGGAGAAAAATGGTCAGTAATGTGAGGTTTGGTAGGCGCCAAGGGTTCCCATAGACTAAAGATACTCACATCCATGGGACTCCTTTCCTGGCTTTAGATGAAGGTAGTCAGAAGGCTATAGACTGTTTTTCCAGTTTTAAAAATTAGAATAAACTATTACAGTTTGTGGAATGGAAGAGAGCAGCTGATTACAACATAATGGAGTGTACCATATTCATCTCTTTGAAATATGACCTCACCCGGCCTTTTCCATTTTACAATCGATTCTCTCATTCCCTTAATGAACCTTTGCATTCATGAGTCTTCTTGGAAGTATGCACATGAAGTATTGCTGCAGCGAAGAGTAATCATCTGCCAAGCGAGGGAGAGCAGAGTGCCTCTCCTGTCGTTCAGTTCAATAACATTAGACAGTATTAATGCATCATGGTAGGCACTGCATTGTTTTGCTTAGTAATTATCTAATTTGCCAGAGCTTGCTGGAAAAATGTGGTTTTGGGAAACTGACACAATAGAGTTGTTTGTCGGTTTGAAAGGAGAGGAGCAGGAGGTTGATGGGAACGCACACAGGCAAAGTCTGAGCTTTGAAGCAACTTACTGAGCCTGTCTATTTCTAGCAAGGTAAGCCTGCATCTTGGGCAGTGATCCTAGGAAAGTGATGGTACCATAAAATTATAAGGGTATCTTGGGTAATTATATCAGGAAAGACTAGGAAAGAATAAGCCATGGAGATTTTGTGGTTTAAAACAGTGATAATTCATTCATTGACTCTAAAATGGACACATTACAAAGTTCCTGAATCTGATACTGGAAGACAGTTAGGTAGCTCCGTAAAACTATCTGACTTGGTGATGCTTCCTCCCAGGTTTTCTCCTTGTGCTGTGGTAGAAATCCAATGATGCAGTTACATTTATTATGTCCAATACTTGATACAAATAGCATAAAATGATTTTGAATCAGAAATCGAATGAAAGAAGGAAAGGATGTGTCTCAACATGATTCATTGAGCAGGTGCATAATATAAATACGAGGTCCTGCCCTGGAGAAACAGGATGGTGCTTGCAATATCTGTTGGGATTATTAAAGTAGCTCTCGTGTATTATGTGTAACTTAAACCAATACAACTATGACTTCCTTTTATAAAAAAAGAAAAAAGAAAAGAAAAGAAGGGAGAGGGAAGAAGTTACTGTGGGGCTTCTATATCAAAGAGGATTAGAGCACACTCCAAAACCTGTAAGAATTTTTACAAATAAAACTGAAATTCAATCATCACCAAAGCTTTTGATCTCCTTTTCTCCAACACATACATAAAATACAGACCGTCCTCCATGCTTAGGCTAATGACTATGTCCTGAACAGTAGTCTAGCCTGCCAACTCTCACCTCCCTAGGGACTTCCAGCCACCCTTCTGTCTGGAATCCTGTTCTGACTGTTGGGATAAAATAACCCTATCAGTGGGATCTCATTTCTTAGAATGGCAATTTTCACTGCATGAGTGCTAATCCTGTGGTTAGCTGGCATTAGAACATGTTTTTACTACACAAGATGTAAATGTTTATACATATATCTTCTAATGAGTAACCACTATATGAGAGTGACTTTATTATTATCTATTTTAGAATTTCAAGGTGAACCAGCTTGCACATGTTGCTAAGTTTTAGATCCAGCATTTGACCCCAGGCTTTGTCTACCCTTGGAGACCAGATAACTATTATCAGCAACTGATTCCAGAACACCTCCAATGTTCATGCAGTTTTAAAATATGTGGCACACTTCCCTATGTAATGTGTAAACTCAACAGGAGGGGAAATTAGTCCAGGAATCAGCTCACATCATTTCGACCCTGCTGCAGCTGGGACCACCTCTTTCCTACTTTCTTCCCATTTACAAAATCAAAGATCCTCTTCCACCCACACCCGTCTGGATTGTGGTCATTTAGTGAGCTCTAAAGTGAAATGTGTCCCACTGGAGACAGCCTGGAATGAAGATAGAAGGGCAGTTGACACTTGTTTTTCTCTCAAAGAATGATGGGGGCAGCAATCCTCTTTTGGTAAAGTAGGTCTAATTTAGCCAATTGCCAAGAAAATGAGAACTGCCTGTACAGAGTAGATCTTTTTTATATTGGCTGTGTACCATGAGTCTACACTCCAAAGGTTTCATTAAAATGATACAATGTGTGGTAAGATCACAGTACTTGGTCATCTTTATGCTGGAAAACATTTATCTGGGGTAAGATTTTACTTCTAACCCTTTCAAAGTATCTTTATATGTACAGAGTACAGCCAAAAAAAGTAATAGTTAATAATCATTTTAAAAGTCCCAGGAGAAGTTTGATATGACACTAAAGTTTATTGAGAATCTTAGAGAAAGTCCCACCCTTCCCAGGAAGCTACATTACTAATGCAATTTCTACTTATGTGTAGTAGCTGGCTAGTTTTATATCAACTTGATACAAGTTAGGCCATCTGAGAGGAGGGAACCTCATGGAAAAATTGCCTGCAGAGGATCTGGTTATAGATAGGCCTATAGGGCATTTTTAAGACTAGTGAATGATGGCAGGGGGCCAGCTTATCATGGGTGATGCCATCCCTGGGCTGGTAGTCCTGAGTGTTATAAGAGAACATGCTGATCAAGCACACTTCTCTAAGGGCGGTCCACCAGCTTCTGCCTCCAAATCCTTACTGACTTGCATGGATGGTGGACTACACCCTGTATGATGGAATGAACCCTTTCATCCCCAAGTTGCTTTTGGTCAGATGTTTCATCACAGTAATCAAAATTTCTAAGATGCAGCCTGCCATAGTTTAAAATATTTTTTACATAATGTGACATTTCAACATAAACTAATTTTTTACAATATAGTCTTATAGCACAGAAAATACAAAAGGAAAATTATGTATTAAGGGAGAGCAGTAGGACATGAAAATAAGTATAAAATGCATCAAGACAGACTTAGAAGAAGGGAAATATTAATAATGTACCATTTTTATTTGCTACATATTTGAAAATTATAAATATAGGTAGAAAATCCCTATAGTATCTAGAACCTACTAATTGTATATATTTTTTTCTTTTATTTATATTTATTGTTCATAATCATATTTAAATTTTCTCAGTATTCATGAGCACAAAAATAATTTATATTTTCAGTTAAATTTGTGTTCAGAGCCTTCAGTTTGATATTAAAGAATTTGTAGTTCTGTATGAGCTTCCAGACTCAGATGAACACCACATCCTCAAGTCACCCTTTGACTGCTGCTAGGGCCTGACCTTGTGTGATATAGAATAATGGGTATTTTCAGATTTTCAAGGTCCTGACCTTGTGCCATGTGCAGATGACTTCAAGATCAGTGTTTTTCCATTGGTGAAGGCAAAGCAAACTCTAATATCTCCACTCAGAATGTCAGCAGCCTGAGGCTTGGGAAATGCCTTAGCTGTTGAGAGCATTCTCTGTCCAACCCTGAACCCAAGGTTCATATTCAACTCTCCATTTAAGAAACCCAGAGTCCTTTCAACACCCATAACTCTGGCTCTGAAAGTTCTCATACCCAATTCTGACCTCACATCCACAAACATGTTTGGTCATGTTTATCTTGGCAGTAACTCGAGTGTCTTATTGGGCTTAAGACAAATTCAGTGGGAAGAAAATCTTGTCTGGTACCATAAACCTACATAATTTCTTTCTCTTGGCTGTCTTAAGAGGTCAACTACCCTCAAAAAGAACTTATTACTGACATTTCTTAAACTAATACAACCTCTGTGTTCTAAAAGCCTCTCCTTACAACCATAGATAACTATTACTTTCACCTCCATCACTCTAGCATCTTTTTACAACAACGACAATTACAAAGATTCACAACAGGTCAAACTACAGAGAATAGGGAACTGTGGGTTACCCAACTCCAAGTAATACACCTGCAGTGAAACCTCTACACTTTAGCCTACTATCTTAAGTATTTCTCTTTACAGATCCAAACAGTGGTAGCCCTGATCTGGTAATGACTTCAATAGTGGAGAGAGGGTGGTCAGGCAGGAACACAAGTGGGAAACAACTCAGAGGGAGCCTCCTCTGAGCCCTGTGCTGACCGCCCCAGCGCCTTGAAGTTGGAGAAGGTGGATCCAAGTCCTGAGGAGTCCCAGGACATGAAAGCCCTGCAGGAGCTAGAGCAGTTTGCCAAGCTGCTGAAGCAGAAGAGGATCACCTTGGGGTACACCCAGGCAGACATGGGGCTCACACTGGGCATTCTCTTTGGAAAGGTGTTCAGCCCTCCCTGAGGATGATGTGCATTAAGGCAAGGAAGGGAGGTAGACAAGAGAACCTGGAGCTTTGGGGTTAAATTCTTTTACTGAGGAGGGATTAAAAGCACAACAGGGGTCACAGTGTGATAAGAAGTTCAGTGATGCTGTTGATCACTAATCATTTTTGTTCTTAAATAAAGACTGGGACAAACACACACACACACACACACACATATACACACACACACACACACACACACACACACACGAAAAACTATGGTGGGTAATGAGTAAAAGCCTCAGTTCTCTAAAAAAAACCATACACTGATCAACAGGAAAAGTGGGAGCATAGAGATGAATGTTGAGAAGGCTTTCAGCATGAGGACACACTAAGGCGGAAAAGGTTTGATGACTAAAGCAAATCCTCACCTGGGCACCTAAAGCTTGTAGACAGAAGATGATACTGGTAAGATCCTTCAGAAACCCAGCAACCAGGTACCAGAAGTGAGTAACAGTGGCTGACCACATGCATGTCCCCAGTATGCAAGGGAGGGAGTACAGTGTGACAGGCAATACCGAGCTGTAGGGCAGTGCTGGCAAGGGCGACTGATAGTGACAAGAACTGTATTTTCTGAATACAGGTAAGAGCTGACATTTGCAAAGGTATGAGAGACAAGAAGAACTGTGTGACTCTATCTGGGTTTCATAAAGCTTGCTGTGGCTAGCAGCTAAGCAGTAGATGAGTGGAATCAGGTAAGGTCTATGGCAGAGTCAGTGGAGTTTGGGCTTCAGATATGTTTGGGTCAGAGTGGAAGGATGGAACCTAGTGTTTGAATTTATTAGGTATTGAAGACATGGACAAGCTGAAAATCTACACTGCTTCACTGATCTTAAAAACCAGTGGCTGCCTAAATAAAGGCCTAATCTATGATTCAGACTATTGGATGAAAAAAGTCCCCAAATGTGAGCTGGAATTCTGCCTGATATTCATGACCACAAGTAGGCTTACTTTAATCTCCAGGACTTGGATCCCAATAGCAGTTTTCAGTGTTAATTACTATCGCTGGATGCAGTTAAGAGGAAGAAGAGAATAGGGTGAATCTGAGAGTGGATTATACATCTGTTGAAACTATTCAGTGGGAGTTCCTGCCCATTTAGTCCACTGGTGTTGATGAACACCTATGCCACAGGTACTGGTCCTAACCTAGGGGTTTATAGAGCTGTAACCAGGAGCAAAGAACCTTGTAAAACACTGATGAGCCAGGGTATCTGAGAGTTGGAATGCAATTTTCAGACCTGAGATCCCTGGATGGCTAATGAACCAAATATTTGGTAGGCCTTTCTGGGGGATCAGATAAGGTAGTAAGATCAGATAAGCACACCTACAGGGTGTCCAGACATGTTGTTCTCTGACAGTCTCCCTATATTGATGATGAGCTGCTCCTTGTCATACATAACATGCTATTGCACTGCAGTTAGATGCCACCAAGAAACAGAAATAAAGGGCTAAATGGATCTAGGGAAATCAAAGGAAGGAGAGTTTAAAAGAAAGAAATGGATCTATCTGAAACATACTGATGTTTAGTAAACTCAATAAGAGGAGCTGGACTGATGTTAGTGAGCATAAGAATGCTGGGGATGTGAGATGACATATGCAAATTAACTTTGTTAATTGCCATTAAGGAAATCCAACAATGATTACCAGTTTTATTTAACAAGGAAATTCTTTAGTTTTCTGAAGAGAAGTGTCTCAAGGTGTAGTTTTGGAAATATATCCTCTGTAACTCTAAACCTTCACAGGCCCCTGGAGAAAGGATTAGCTCATGTTCTTCATAAGCTCTCAAGAATCCCATGTTTTACAACAGTCTTTCCTAATCCTAGCTCTACACATATGTGATAGGTACCAAATCTCTTAGCTGTGCAATATCACGATATATGCCAGGATTTCAGATGAGGATAACCAGATAAACATGGATTCTTATCGATGGATTTGGTCTCCTGGAGGTATTGTTTTACTTTTATTTTCATAGTTATTGGTTGAAAACATTTGGTTTCTTAATTCTTTTTTACAAACCTACTAAATTTAGAGACAGTCCCTCTGTATTGTATTGACATGTTTTGGGACTACTTCCCTAACCCCAACAACCTATTATTTTGTGTGTGAAGCAGGAGAATCTATATTTAAAGAAGAGATGTGGCCATCAGTACGTACTATATTGGAAGCTAATATATCCACAGCTCTGGTGAAGGAAAACCAATCAACCAAGAAGCTTAACAATTACAGTGTTTGCACCAATAACATGAACATTTTCATGAAGCTTAACCCCACTTATGCTCAAAATCCAGTTGCTTTGTTTGAGAGATGTTTCATAAAGAGCATAAAAGAGATCAAAATAAGGATAAAAGATGTGCTGACAAATTAGATGCAAAGTCTTTCTAGCTGTAATATTTCACTTACTGAAGTAAGCAGTTCTATGATTTGAAACTAATTTAAAGTTAATTCACATTATGCTAGCCCTTAGTAGATTAACCATGCCTTTTAAAATTCTTTAAAACATCACAATTAGTTAATGCAGTCAACTCATTGTGATTTAAGAAGAAAACACTTTCTGTCTTCCAATACAATGGTTAACACACTGATTATTCCCATCCCCAGGGCTCCTTGACCTGTCTCTACTGTAATCCAGATGAAATATTAATTTTTAGAGAATTTCATAGGAAATAACAGCTAATAACATTGATAATTCTCATTTTAATCATCCACTAGAAATGTCAAAACATTTCTAGAGCATCCTTTTTTCTCATAATTATTCAAAACAAATTATCATGATGACCACTTTGTGGAAGGAACAAAATATCTGAGAAGTTCAACACCAATGATTGATAGCTATAATTTACACTAAACTCTTAAACTCCATCCTCCACTTGCTGGTTTTAATCACTGACCTACTGGAGAATATAGCCATCCATTCTTTCAGTAATAAATATTCAAGCACCCACTCCCACCATATTCAGTGTCCTGGTCAACTTTTTGTTAAATTAATACAAGCTAGAGTCATGAGAGGGACCTTAATTGAGAACATAGATTAGCCTGTAGGCCAACCTGTGGGGCTTTCCTTGAGTAATTATTGATCTGGGAGAACCCAGCTCACTATGAGCTGAGGGAGGAAGCTAGTAAGCATCTCTCTTCAGGGGTCTTTGCATCAGGTCCTGTCTCCAGGTTCCTGCCTTAAGTTCATTACCCAAATTCCCTTCAAGGGTGAGATAGAATTAAGTCTTTCCTCCTCAACTCATTTTTGGTGATCATATTTGATCACAGCAATAGAATGCTAAGACATCCTGTTAGTATGTTTCAGAAATGTGAATCAACATATATAGGATCAGTAAATAGAATAGAACAGAAGGACCTGTAAAACATGAGAGTCATCTCATTTTTCCTGTTTTCATCGATGTTTACATCTTAATGTTCATGGAAAAGCTCAATGTGAAAGTAGAGAAAGAAGCAGAACCACATGCTCAATGGCCCTTTCTGCCCCAGACAACCCACCCACCCCTTTTCTGTTCTAACTTTATGTGATCATATATACTCTTTTGGGCATGTTTCTCCTGCTAAAACCCATCCCTTTCTTTTCTCCAAGATGTAACCTTAACTTTCTCCCAGACCTACTTCCATCAAGCTATCCCTATTCTTTGTATATTAAAGTCCTTCTATATAGGAATATTCTATTTGTTAGGGTTTTTCTGTCTTCTAACTCTATCACTATTTTTATTAGGTTTATGACTTTGTCACACACACACACACACACACACACACACACCAGAAATTTAAATGGGCTTCCTGATCTATTCTGTCTTTACTTAATTTAGTGTGTGGTTTTGCAGAACATATCATTTCTACACCACACAGTGTATATAGGAAGGACATCTCTCTTGAGTAAATTATGTACACCTGTGTGCATGTTTTCTTCACAACAAATGTGGAACATTTGAGCCCCATGTTTTTCTGAATCAGGGGCATCATGAGAGTAAATAAGAATGCCTGATTTGGGCTATAGTAGCCAAGTCTTGTGGAAAGTTTTCTGTGGTTTATGGACTTGGCCCTTTATTTAATTTTCAGAGCAACCATGTGAATTTGGGTTTTCTACCTCATTGTTATCAAAGTGATTGTGCCTCAGGTGAACTTACTCTTCCTTTTCACAAAAACAAACAAACCTTATTTTGCTATTGTTTTCTTTATGTTTGCTTTATTTGATTTGTTTGTTTGTTGCTGCTAGTAAGATAATACTGAATTTAAAGTGGAAAGGTTCCTTTCTCTAAACCTAGAACCTTAAAAGGAACTGCTGAGGAAATGTTATGTGGCCTTTGTCTTCTTGCATTGTATTGTGCCCTAAGCTCGAGAGCTTAACCCTTTATACTCCAAACCCTGTAGTGAAGCTTTGTCCAAAGCACCTATAGATAAGCACAAGAACTGGGTGGCTTGTCTAGATAAGTACAAAATCTAGATATCAGTATAATTTTCTTTGCAGTATTATAGGGCCTTTGGAAAGCTGTGTTTACTAAAGGAGGCAATGCTAGTTAAAATCATGCTAAAGAGTTATATTCATCCTACAAACCATTAACTTTCTAAAAGAAAAGTTGAACTCCTGGTCTATTCTGGCTACTTCTGTTTTAGCAGCTAGCTTTCTAATCTCGAACTCACTGCTACTATTTACAACACTTATTTGCCTTCTTTTTAAAAGTATTTTTCTTATTTTTAGGAGTTTCAGACATGAATACAATGAAATTTTATATGCACTCTCTATTCACCCCTCAAACTTCTCCCAACTTCCTCCACAAACCTCTTCCCCCACTTCATTTCCTCTTCTGCAAACTCACTAATTCCAGTTAGTGCTGCCTGTATGTATGTTGAGCATAGGACACTTATTAGTTATCATGCCCTCATAAAGAGTAGGTCTTCCTTCCTAGTACTATAGACTGCCAGTGGAACCCCAGCAATGGGTAGGACATAGAAGTCTCTTCACTTCTGTGCTAGGTTTTGACAGTTTTGGTTTTTTTTTGTTTGTTTGTTTGTTTGTTTTTTTTTTTTTGATGGTGTTTTTGAGACAGGGCTTCTCTGTGTAGCCCTGGCTGTCCTGGAACTCACTCTGTAGACCAGGCTGGCCTCGAACTCAGAAATCCACCTACCTCTGCCTCCCAAGTGCTGGGATTAAAGGTGTGCGCCACCACCGCCCAGCTGGGTTTTGACAGTTTGATCATGTGCAGAACTGTGAGATAACCTCGGTTGTTTTGAGTTTTCGAGTGCAAAAGTCCTGGTGTGTCTAGAAGATAGCACCTCTCCCATCTTCCGGCTCCCATATTCTTCCAACCTCCTCTTCTGAGATGTTCCCTCTTTACTTGTCAGGTATAAAGTAGGTGTGTGTGTGTGTGTGTGTGTGTGTGTGTGTGTGTGTGTGTGTGTGTGTTAAACATATCTGACACTTTGATGCATGGGTCTCAGTGAGACCTGAAAGTATTCTCCATGGTAGGCAGAAATGGATATAGATGGGAGATTTCATGTGGTGACCCCAAAGCAATGCTTTGCCACTGCCTGATGCTGACTACAAGTTGGTATTAAGGCTATTCACACAAGAAGACAGGCTGACAGGGCAACTGTGTGCGGAGAAGGAAAAGGAACTGGGTGTTGTGCACAGCCAGCTACTTTCTGCCAGAGGACTGGCATAAGTTGTTTAACAGCCCCAGTCTTACATCTAAAATGACTGCTTCCAGCAGAATAAATTTCTCTACAGCAAGCTGTGATAAATGGTATGACTATATTTTATTTTATAGAACCTCTGCTCCATTCCTTCTAAATTGCCTTATTGCATTTCATTATGGTCACTAATGATGAATTAAGTTGAACTACTTAATAATTAAAAGTATCTCTAGGATAAAGCCATCTTCTCAATTGGAGGGAATCTATTGACTTTGTTCACAGCAGCTAAGCTCAGTTCAGGAGAATGAGAGTCCTTCAGAAATGAACATAACTCACAACAAATGCCATTGAAAAGAGCATTCTGCTTCTGATTGTGGAAGTTTGTGAGCTTCATGAAGAGTTCAAAAGAGCTCTTTTGACCACATTAACACAACATGGTACAATCTTCTCATGACAGTTTGAGGATGATTAACCCTGAGTGAGTTGACATATTTGGAAGAAAACTTGAGAAAGAACCAATTTCTGATGAATATTTGGAAAAAGATGAAGGAAGGACTCCTTAGTTTGTGATCAAACATAAATGTTACCTAATGTCAAGCAGTACTATAGAAGTTAGGCCTCTTTATTCTTCCCAGCCACAACCTCCCAGAAATAAGACCCAGACTCAAAATATATTTACACATACATTGGCCATACAGCTAGGCTCTTCTTTGACTAGATCATAGCTTACTATAACCATTTTATTCTGATCTACATTCTGCTATGTGGCTGCTTACCTATGCTCAGGTACCATGAGTCCATCTAGTCACAACTTCCAGGTAACTCTCTCTAGCCTGGCGTTACCCCAGAGTACAACTTCCGGGTAACTCTCTCTAACCTGGCGTTACCCCAGAGAACTTTTTGCCTCCTGGATGTTTCACCTCCTATTTCCTGCCTAAGCCCTAAGCCATCAGCTTTATTATTGACAGGTATCACATACATACAAGCATCAGATATTCTCTCTACACAATGGCATCTGAACTCTGACATCTTTGGATCCATCTGTTGATTTTGGTTGATTGAAATTGGGATGAGAGGATTATGAGGGTACTGACCCATATGTTAAAGTGTCTGTCTGTGAGTGTTTTCCTAGAATAAGGTCTGGTTTTCACTCCTAAGAGTCTATGACATTCTCTTCAAGGCTCAGGAGTATGTTGAGGTAAGAAGATGTGAAATTTAAGATCACCAAAACCATGATGTATATGGTTGCTTTTAAGAAGTTGAAGTCTTCAGGCCAGTATGAAGACATTCCAGAATGGTAAGAAGCAAGGGTGCGCACCTCTTAAACTTTCTGTAAGATTTGCTCTTGCACATATCCATTAAGCACAGGATCCATGACTGAGTTTTCCATACCTCATACGCACACATTAATGGACAAATGCCCTAGCTGGAGGCTGATTGTGACTCAGCAATGGTGCTCTAGACTCAGGTGGAACAGGCAGAGGAAGCAGAAGTTTGCCTCTTCTGTTTGGGATCTCAGGGGAGAGTGAATCTCTCTGTTTGCTCTATAAAAATGAGGGTTTCTCTTTCTGTTGGAATTAGAATAAGGTAACAATGCACTTTATGGTAGTGTCTGAGTCCTAGCAATGTCTCAGTAAGTGGTAGTTACTACTTGGGATCTTGAACTATCTGAGCATGTCAGGTGAGAGATGGATTAGATCACTGTGGGTGGCCCTGTGGGAAGAACAGATATCAACAGGCCTGGTTTACAAGACATAGCTTCACATAGACAACATTTAATACTCACAGAGAAGGATAAACACAGAGCCAGGGAACAAGACAATGAGCTCCCATGATAACTCATACCTAAATACTTCTTTAATCAGCACTCCAGGAGTGTCCAGCAGCCACCATGGAAATAAGTTAGAATCTGGTGATGTTTGGATTGTTCCTTTCCTTCTACTGCTCTTGCTCCCTGTCCATATACCTTTCTATCTCTATCTTCCCATTTTACTGCTAAGAAAAACTTGTTTTGAAAGAGTCATTCATGAAATTTCTCAACTCCAGGAAGAAATTTGTGTGAGGAGAAAGCTATTCCATAGGATGCTTTTCCTATGAGTTCAATACCCAAAGAAAATGATGCTTCTTTGCCTTGTTGGGGATTTTGTTACTGAGCTTTGTTTAATAAACTCTTGGGATTCAACAAATGCAAGGAGTGATCTACTTCTTCCTGTTCTGGGGTCAGTTATTTTAATGATTCTACAACCAAGAAAAGGGTAGAACTTAGCTTTAAGCTCAAGGACTTCACACACAAAAAAATACAATTTCATGAAAACATACTGCATTGATTTTACTAGAATGGCAAAATTAAAATTATCTATTCTCTATAAAAAAGTATTATTTTTTTAAAAAATGGTCTATATTGTGTAAAGACTAATGTCTGTGACTTCTTTTCCATCAGAGGAGTCATACACCTACATCAGCTAGATTTTTTTTCGTTTGTTTGTTTTTTATAGACAGAATCTTACTATGTGTCTCAAAAAAGCCTCATAAATCTCCTGCCTTAGTGACTGGAGTGCTGGAATTACAGGTGTGCCCCCAAGCCTTGTCAACACGCAATCACCTGTCTTAAAGTACAATGCACTTATTGGATTTATACAGTGATGAACATAAAATTAAGCTGGTTATTAGTATCTGTCTTTATATCCCAACTTTATATTTCAGCTTTGAAGGAAGATGAAGGAATTATCATGATGAAGTTACTAATTATGAACTTACAAATAAATTTAAAGGCAATAGATGTAAATAGGAGTTACCCTCTGAAAATCATCACTATGCCACCAACTAAAGTCTGGGGCTTACTCATTGTATTAGACACTGAGTATCTTAGCCTGATGGTGCAGGCCTATAATCATAGCCACTTACTACACAAATGGATGTGCATGACAAACTCAAGACCAGCCTGGGCTCTATGAGATACTTCAAATCAGCCCAGTTAATTTTGTAAGACCTTGTAAAATTGGGCCAGAGATATAGCTGAATGATAGAGTATTTGCCTAGCATGAACAAAGGCCCTGTGTTCAGTGCTTAGTACCACATGGTGGCAAGGAATTAAAGAATTGTTTTAGACATTAAATTCTACTATCTTCAAAAGCAATCTGTCTGGATTTATTGCTATGCACTGGAAATATTCAAGTACCAGATACAGAAGGTGTCTGACTATGCTTGGCTGGCAGCTCTGACCTCATGTAGAGCCACAAAGCCTGTGATGCTAATCACTTAGTGTTAGAAGTAAAAGTTTCTGAGATGAAGCCTGAGACAGAATGTTTCTACATTTTTTCCTCATGTTACTTACAGACAGATCTCTTGAGCATTATTTGCCTGAGCTTTTCTGAATTACCTCAGTGATAAGTGGGTCCTAGATTTCTGAGCTAGTCCAACTCACTCTAGTCTTTAAAAGTTTTAATTTGAGAGATGCTAGGGGATTATTAGAAACAGAAAAGTACCTTTGGCCTTGTCAGGAGTCCACACCCTGCTCATGGGAAAAGACTAGCAAACTTGCTGGATTTGAAGCATCTCAGTTCTCACAGATTTAGAACTTGCCTATTTTAAACACATACATGTTGAAGATATATCTCATTCTGCTCTGTTTCTGTGACATTTCATGTATTATCTGTAATGTGTAATTTTGATTGTTGGCTTGTTTGGACCAAGAAATGCTTAGGACATGAGTGTGACACAAATTTGAATATGTCCACTGTCCATGAAGGCAGTTCAAAAGAGGGCTAAGTGGGGAGACCCAACTTGAAGATGGATAGCACAGTCTGATGGGATGGGGTTGCAGCCTGAATAAAGGAAAGGAAAAAGGAAGAAGCTAACAAGGAGCTGGCATTCTCCTTTCCCTGGCTTCTGAAGCTCTGGGATATCAGTAAGCAGCCTCTATCACAGACAGGACCTCTCCATGCCATGTTAGACCATATAATGTCTTTTAAGCTATACACCCATATAAACTCTTTTCATTCAATTACTTCTGGTCTGGCATTTGGTCACAGCAATAAGAAAACTATCTCATAGACCGTCTTTCTTCCTAAGGTAGACCTTGGCCTTGTGTGGTGGGTCCAGCTGTTGTGTGAAGCATTCCGAAGAACCCATCAGCTGACTGGAGAGAGCTGATGTGAAAGACTGAAGTGGCTATTTTATGGTATATGTGAAAAGGTGGAACAAGATCTCACTGAAGAGGCAGTTCTGACTTTTGATTTTAGATAGAAGATGCTAAAGTTGTAAATAAGGACAGGACATTTTGAGAAGCTTCTTTTGAAAATCCCAGACACTAGCTGTCCAGAAATGAAACTCAAATATGTGATTTTAACATTTCTGGCACTCACATTGACAGAGGTGAAGCTAATTTCTATCATTTTTGGAATATTCAATATTAATATTGAATATCAATAAGCTGTTGATACTAATAATTACCTGACATATTTTACACACCTCGTCCTTATCATGAGATGTGTTTGTCATATGTACAGTGTATTTCAGTTCTTTGGTGGCTAGTGATTTTCATACTGGGTCAGCCTAAAAGCCATGCTCCCAAATTGCTAATTTTCTAATTCACTACAGCAGTTTCCACTTAGAGATAAATGTCCAAATTTTGCTCCTTGAAGAAGCCTTTTAAGTTCTTCTGAAAGGGAAACTACACATTTGGCTTTGATGTATGTGCTTGCATATAGCAGCACTGATGTTGTTTGTGACTCTGGATCTGTTCCAAGTGATACATGAGATGAGGTGACATTTTTAATCATATTGAGCCCACCAAACAGCTCTCTGGAAATGCTTCTGTATTGATCCTGAGTCCGTACATAGGTGAGGAGGTGGAGCATTAAATTGAATGGTTAGTCTGTAGAGATGTTATCTCAGGAGAAAGAGTGGCGTGTCTGGAACTAAGAAACGGAGTTGGGAAAAGAAGCTGTGACACATGGTAGGAGAGACAGTGAGCAGAAGCAGATGGGAGGAGTAGAAAAAGGCTGCAGGCTGAGGTGGGGTGACACAACATTTTAAGAGTGGAAAGTAAGCACATGCTATGGGAGATCTGCTGGCTCTGGGGACAAGAAGAGTTAATAAAAAAAAAAAAAAACCTGGCCTGCCCATGGTGACTGACTTCAGTGTAATGAGAACTGAGAACACAAGCAGAGATGTTTGCATTTATGTTTGAGGGGGAAAAGGCTTCCCAGAAATCAGTAACACTGTGTTATATGAAGAGAAACTCTCTGTGACCTGGAGGTGGTGGCAGTATGCTCTATTTTAGCCCCTGGGACAGTGGTCACACTGGTTTGTCCAAGAGCCCACCTCACCTAATCTCTGGTGTTCTTCCCATGGCTATTCTGGGAAGAATTCCTGGTCTTCTCTGCTTTTATAATGGACACTAGGGCTGGTGGTTATCCCCACCCCTGACAAAATATAGAGCTCTTATCCTCTGTGATGCCCTTGATGAGCTGTCTGCTGGTCTAGTGGCGACATGGCACTCGTGGAGTGTGGCACGGCCCAGGAGGCAAAATTATCATGTGGAATGTCTTGGAGTCTATGCTGCTGATAGGAGTATAGAAAAAAAGAAAAGAAAATTCTGTACCCACTCAGGAAGTTGATTGGACATTCATTTTATGACCCACTCTCTCCTGTCTGCATGTTTTCTATTCAAAAGAACATTTCAAGAATACAGGAAAATCTTCTCACAATAAACACAAGTGAGGTGTCCATCAGTGGGGTATCCACCAGTGAGTTGTCCATCAGTGTGTGAGGTGTTCATCAGTGAGTGAGATGTCGATAGTGAGTAAGTAAAGTGTCCATCAGTGGTGTGTCCATCAGTGGTGTGTCCATCAGTGGGGTGTCTATCAGTGGGGTGTCTCTCAGCAAATGTATGCTTAAGTTACAGAACACATGTAGGAGGAGACCCTCCACCAGGAAAACCATGACTCTCAGAAATGTGTTGCTTAGTCAGAGAAGCATACCATTAAACATATAACATGCTTATGAAGGGACAGAATGAATTCATAGGAAGAATCAGTGGATTTTGGACATAGAGTGTCTTGATCATGAGTTATGGAGAAACATAAGATTTGGGGGTGATTGGTATAGTTGACGTTCATATAGTTAATAATATATATAATTATATATTTACAAATATGCTCATATACTTACAAGACTTATGGTAACACAGAGAGTGAAATTCTTCCAAACTTTCCAAGTAGGAGCTATAAGATTTGTGCACTTTATGTAAATTGACCCCCAAAGAAAACTTGAACATATTGAAACACCGTAGTGAGCTCAGACACTAAGCATGCTAATTTATTTTGAAACATGTCAAAAAACCAGTTGACCTGACTGATAGATGGACAGATGGACAGGATGTGATCAAGTGAGTACAGCAAGGCTTGAGAAGGGTAATATGGGGCTTGCTGTCTAATTCCTCAAACTTTTTCTATTTTGAAATGTTCAGAATAAAGTTGTTGGAGGACACAGAAGAATGTGCAAACTCGGCTGCTTTAGAGGAAACAAATTAGGTTCTTATGCCATTTCAAGAAATAAAAATTCAAAATGGATTATCAACCAAAAAGTTGAAATTATAAAACTTATGGGGCAAGCAGGGAGGAACGATACTCATGGTAGTGAATTACACAGAAGCTTAGCTATGACACAAAGAGGAATAATTCAAAAAAGAAAAATTAGGAAGTCAAAACAGTAGAATTTTACATTCTGCTCTGAAAAATGAAATATTAAAGTAAGAGAAAATATTTTCAAACCCCAGGCTTGACACAAGATCCAGCATCAAACAACTTAAAACTCTGTAATGAGACACAAAAATTTGAAAGGGCACAGCACTAAAGATTATAAATACATGTTTAATGCATTGGTCTCCTGAGAAAAGTACCCTATGCATGTAACCTACTAAAATAGCTACTAGCAAGAAGGCAAGCAAGGCATGGCTGTTCCTACCTGTGTCCAGTCCCAACACACTTTGGAGACTGAGGCAGGAGGATTTCAAATTTGAGGTCAGCCTGAACTGCATTACTAGCAAGACTGTCTTGAAAAACAAACAAACAAACAAAAGTCAAGTATTGGTGAGAATGTGGCTCCTCAGACACACCCATAGGAATGGAAAATGATACAAATATTTCACATTCCTTATGTTCTGGAAATGTAAGTATAAAGTAGCCATGGGACCCATCATGCCATGAAAAACAAGTAAGGACACAGATCTGCCAAAAGATTTGCAGATGAGTGTCCACAACAGTAGCAATAAAAAGAAACAGAAGCAATCTAGATTCTACTACCTGCAGATGGCAAAAGAAAATAGCAGTTTGTAAGATAGAGTAGTACCTGAACCTTTGCATGAGAAAGGGGCCAGATCTTTGTACTGGACTTTGTACTGGATCCTGTTGACTCTATGGTATGTCCTGAAAGGGTAAATCAATAAAGACAGCAAATAGGGAAGTAGTTAACTTTGAGGAGATAGGAACCATCAAATGAGCAAGAAGTAGGGGATGCTGTGGGAGATTCAAATGTCCTGGAAGTAGACTGTGATACTCATGCAATTCTATAAGTTTAGTGATGATCATTGAGTTCTGCACTGAAAGCTGCTATCACAGGGTATCTTATCCCAAAGGTGTCTACAATGCCAAGCAATAAGAATAAAAGCAAACTTGGGCTCACTCAAAAGCCACCCAGAGTAATTTCTACACTAGATAATCCTTCATCTCCTTCATCCTCACTCTGAGATGTCTTAAAATTACTTAATCTCTCTGTTACTAGGTTTTGTTCTTTAAAATGTCAATAATAGCATATTGTCACCTATGTAGGCTAAGAAACCTGCATGAGAAACCAGCACTCAGCACCACTTCCAACACACCAAGAACTTAAAAACGTAATGACCGTGGTAAGGTTGGTAGAGAAAACCTGGGCAGAATTTTACTGTTGGTTTTTAGCTCAGAGTTCATAGGGTTGAATACATGTGTGTTCTTGTGTGTTCTCTGACTCTTGTAATCCAATTCTTCCTTATTTACTTCCTTCCTTTTTCTTTTCTTTCCTTCCTGTTCTTTTCTTTTTTGTTTTCCAAGACAGGATTTCTTTGTGTAGCACTGAGTGTCCCAGTGCTCATGGATGTCATTTCTTAAAGAACATATGATCAGATGCTATTGTAACTCTTACCTTCCACATTTATTCTACTTCCCCATTTGCCCAGTCCTTTCATTTGTTTTCCTCAGACCCTTGGAAAAGAGAACTATCATATATAGTTCCTGCAGTTTCTATAAACTTGTGATTTAGAAAAGACAAAGGCCCCAGTAGTGAAGTGAGGGACTGGGGTCCCACCTACAAAGTGGGATGCTTGGGTTTTATTTCATGCACTCTCGTGTGATGAGTTGTAAGCACTGAATTGATGTTCCCTGCTTCTCAGGGTGTCATTCTGAATTGACAAGAATGTAGAGGTAGCTCTTAGCTATGAAAGCAGCAGTCTGTTATTAACTTGGGGCTAGGTATCAGGAGTTAGTTGGGAAAGACTCATACTTTCATTTGCAGGTCTGTTGGCATCCTGGATATACACTCGGCAGACTGATTTAAAGTTTATCAGGCAATAAAAAGCCATTACTTTACTTTTCAGTGAGGCTAACAATGAGAACTGGCTGCTAGCAAGTATTCTCATATGGAGTCCTCCTTATGTCTTTCACTGTGGCAATTAGGAAAGCAGCTCAGTTTATGCACACGAGGAGTGTGTGGAATCCTCACCAATAGTCAGCCCCTGCCCCCAATTAGGTCCAATATTTTCATAATCATTAATCATCCTACTAATTGGTAAATGTTTTCAGTGGGAAGATAGCATTACTATCCATCAAAACAGGAAAATCAAATGATTTAAAATGCTCTTTGAAGTAGTAAACTCAAACTCTGCCTTTGCCATACTCACCTTTATTTCCATTTAAACATTGTAGCTGTCAGCTTCATAAGATTTAAAATCAAGTTAAAATGGTGAGTTAGAATTCCTAGTTCTTTCTTCTCCAGATAGAATTTAGTTGCTGTGCTCACTAGTCACCTCTCTAGACATGAACATGGCTTTCTCCTCCTATGGTATGCTGAGATAGACCCTGGTTCTATTGAGTACCATCCTGCCGGAACCCCGAACTCTTACCTGCAGAGACGGAGAAAACATGAACGCCAAGGAGTGTTTCAAGCACGTCCTGTCTTTATCTCCGGCTTGTCCAGTTTCTCTTTTGTTTTTTCCTCTGCCCTCTGATATCACCCCTCCCCCCTCTCCTGGATCCAATCAGCATTCAGCACACTCTGAACACAAGCTGTGCATGCAGGCAGGGTGTACAGTGATAGCCCAGTGACTCATCAGGCGGGCAGCACAGGATCATTCAAGTGCACAGGATGAGGTTCTTGGTAAGTAGGGATCATGGGACTTTGCAATGAACCAGGGTGCCATCTTGGCTCTTGTGGCCGCTCCCGCTCCCCACATCTCCCTGTTTTTGTTTAATTAACTTGGCTCTGGGATGGCATCTGTCTTAGGTTGCCCTCAACCATGTCACTTCCTTACCCATCATTGGTGGGGTCAACTCATTTTCACCAACCTGTCTTAGGTTGGTAAGTACATGTGAGAGTCTTACCCATAATGGATTAATGATCCATCATACTGAGCCAAACATGGGGCGAACTACCTGACTCTATAGCCTCCATTGCTTGAGTCAGCAGTTGTTGGTCAGTCTGCGCCCACCTGCGCATGCATACCATCCACTACAGCATCTCCAATCACCACTGTAACGACGGTGGCTGTAATTCCAAAATCTCTCCTATTCCTTAGGAGCACTGACAACTGACCTTCCCGCACCTCCAGAGGCCAGGGTATGGCTGTGGGTATTCTGGTCACCATCGCGGGGGGGGGGGTCTAGTAGCATTCCAGCATTGAGACAAAAAGCATGTGATATTGGGGTATTCTAATTCAAAAGAACTAGTCCTATTACTAACTAAAAAGAAAAAGGGAGGTACCATACATTCACCAGCATCAACACTCAGGGGAACCGGTAGGGGAAGGGCCTTCACTATCCCCCATAACTCTCTCTACTGAGCCATCACCATACTTATCGGTAGGTTTCTCTCTCCATGGTCGTGTCAAGCTTTCTGGCACCCAAAGGGGATTATCTTGATCCTGTGGAAAGATGCACACTGCTCCCTGTGTCCATACCAAAACCTGATCAGGGCCTTTCCATTGTCCAGNAAGGACATCCTTCCATAGGACAGACACAGATTTAGCAACATGTGGAGAGCAATGATGATCCACAGCACAACAGCCATCAACATCCAAATTTTAAAAATTAAGAATCAAAAGAATAAGGTTTAATTTATCTTTGGGGGACTTAAATTGTACCCCCATTCCCCCTTTTTGTTTAATTAAAGCATATTTTAAAGTTGCATTTGCTCTTTCCACAATGCCTTGGCCCTGGGGATTATAGGGCAGGCCATGAACCAAATGTATTCCCAAAGCTTGACAAAAGTGTAAACATTTTTGCGATGTATAGGCAGGTCCATTATCTGTTTTAATTTGTCTCAGCATACCCCACACAGCAAAGTCATGAAGGCAATGAGCAATAACGTGTTGTGCCTTTTCCCCTGTATGAGCAGTGGCAAAAATGACACCTGAGCAGGTATCCACTGATACATGGACATACTTTAAAGATCCAAATTCAGAAATATGGGTAACNTCCATCTGCCAGATTGCTAATGGTTTAAGTCCTCTGGGATTTACCCCTATGCTTCTTTGAGGCAACAGGGAAACACAATGGCCACATTTCAATACCACTTTTGCGAGCTTGTTCTCGTGTGATGTTAAATTTTCTTCTCAGGGTTTCTGCATTAACATGAAAATTTGTGTGGAACTCCTGGGCAAGCTGAAAAGGGGAAGCAGACAAAACGTTGAATACTGTACATGTGCGTGAGTCTACAACAGCATTGCCTTCTGTCAACGGCTCAGGGAGTCCAGTATGAGTTCTAATATGAATAATACAAAAAGGATTTTTCTTATACCCCATATACACTTTTTTGTAAGGATGACAAAAGGTCAAAAACAGTGGATGTTGCCTTAATTAACCCTACATTTTCCAATTATTGAACTGCTTGGACCACATACTGGCTAGCCGAAATCAAAGGCCTCTTCAATTTCTAGGAACACTTGTAGGCCAGCATGTAATTCTATCACTTGTGCAGATTGAGAAGGGAACAAATGAACTCGTGAGGCATCTCCTTCCACATAAACCACTCCTACCCCTCCTTTCGATCCATCTGTAAACACATTTACCGCACCAGCAATGGGTTCAATTCTAGTTATTTTTGGAAAAATCATTGGATTACGAATTATAAATTGTATCCATAAATTTAGAACTAAGATGAAAGGATGGACTATCCAGAGACTACCCCATCCGGGAATCCATCCCATCATCAGCCACCAAACCCAGATACTAATGCGCATGTCAGCAAGATTCTACTGAAGGGACCCTGATACAGCGGCCACTTGTGAGGCTATGCCAGTGCCTGGCAAACACAGAAGTGGATGCTCACAGTCAGCTATCAGATGGAACACAGGGCCCCCAATGGAGGAGCTAGAGAAAGTACCCAAGGAGCTGAAGGGGGCTGCAACCCTATAGGTGGAACAACAATATGAACTAACCAGTACCCCCTGAGCTCGAGTCTCTAGCTGCATATGTAGCAGAAGATGGCCTAATCGGCCATCATTGGGAAGAGATGCCCCTTGGTCTTGTAAACTTTATATGACCCAGGAGAGGGGAAGGCCAGGGCCAAGTAGTGGGAGTGGGTGGGTAGGGGAACAGGGGCGAGGGTGGGGTATAGGGAACTTTCGGAATAGCATTTGAAATGTAAATAAAGAAAATAATAATAAATAAAAAAAGAAAAAAACAAAAAAACTAACTAACTAAATAAATAAATAAATAAATTGTATCCATGGGTGAGAGGGATAGTGATTATTAAATATGCCAGTCATACTGGTGCATAGAATTGCCCACTCATCATTTGTGGCTTCCGACACCTCCACCTGCCTAGGTGTTTAGGCCATGATTATTACATCAGGTTGTTTTCCAAAAGGCTCCCAGGCTCATTTTCATGCCTTTTAAAATCAATTGTGCCACACTTTCAGGGTACCAAGATAATACCTTTGAGGATGAATGATGTAAATACACCCAACCTAAGGGCCCTTTCTGCCACAGGACTCCTGTCGGGAAAAACTCAGTGGCAATAACACAGAATAAGACAGGCAAAGAAAGATCTATACAATCGATCTGAGCTTTCACAAGACTTTGTTCTAGCTTTTTTATACATTCTCGAGCCTTCATGGTCAATTGTCTAGGGGAATACAAATCTGAATTGCCTTTCAAGATTGCAAACAAAGGTTGTAATTCTGCATTAGAAATTTTGCAATATGGGCGAATCCAATTAATGTCTCCTAATAATTTTTGAAAATTGTTTAAAGTTTGTAACTTATCTAACCTCAAAGTTAGCTTTAGAAGTTCCACCATATAATCAGTTAATTTTAATTCCTATAATTCTCTTAATTATTGTTTCCAAAAATTTTGTCTAGAATTTAACTCTGCTTCATTTGAGAAGCTGCACTAATGCGGCTTTTACTTTCACTTTCGAAGTGGCAAATCCCGTGGCTTTGTATCTGAAGTTTTCCGTCCCTTTTGGAGGCTAGACTTTCCTAACTCCATCCCTACACCGGGAGCCTAACTTCATCCCTACACCGGGAGCCTAACTTCGTCCCTACACCGGGAGCCTAACTTCGTCCCTACACCAGGAGCCTAACTTCATCCCTCACCAGCGCTAGATTAATTCTTACTTACCACGGAACTCCCCCATAGCTCCTTTTTCTCGTTCCAGCTCTTGCACAAGTTCCAAAGTTTCTGCCTTTTCTTTTTCTAACTTCTTCCTCTTCTTTCTCCTTAGCCAACTAAACAGCTTCTAATTCAGCTTGTCTTTGTTTTCTTTGGCTTCCTGTTGCTTCTGCCTGGCTTCTGCTTTTGCTTTCTTTTCTGCTTCTTTCTTGGCCTTTTCTTCAAGCAGCTCCAGTCTTTATCTCCAGCTCGTCCAGTTTCTCTTTTGTTTTTCCTCTATCCTCTGATTTCATCCCTCCCCCCTCCTGGATCCAATCAGCATTCAGCACGCTCTGAACATGAGCTGTGCATGCAGACAGCATGCACGGTGATAGGCCAGTGACTCATCAGGCGGACAGCACAGGATCGTTCAAGTGTGCAGGCTCAGGTTCTTGGTAAGTAGGGATCACGGGGCTTGGCAATGAGCCGGGCACCATCTTGGCTCTTGAAGCCGCTCCTGCTCCCCACACCATCCCATCGTGCATTTATACCCAGGAGTCCAAAACTTCCCTAGACTTGGCCTACTGCACACAAGTCAGCTGTGTCCAGCCACTCTGGCAGATCTTAGCTTTGTCATGTTCTAAATGTCACAGTTTCATCCTGTTTAGCTCATATGATCAGAATCACAAATCAAAGTCCCTTTTATTCCTAAACTCTCACTGGCACCACAGCTCACCCTACAGGTCCCTTCACTCAGTGATAGCAACACCTGCAAGTCAAGGCTCAACACATCACCTCTTTAACCCCATCAGGGTAAAGGCTAAGTCCTACTTGAAATATCTCTGTGTGCTTTCAAATGACTTGGTAAGTCTACATATACAATCTTCTACTGTGAATGAGAAAGATAATTGTGAAACTTTAAAATTCTATGTACTTTAATCAATTGGTGACTGAAACATTGCTGGCCCATTAGAGACAATATCCAAGCTAGTTCAAACACATACTGCTGAATCGCTGCACTCTGAGAATAGCACCATATACAAATGAAGGAGTGGTTTCTCAGGCTTCAGGATCACCATGCTTTCCATCCTTGCCATGTCTTCATGCTGAGATTTACTGAAGTGACTAACAGTTTTAAGATGCAGCACATTCAAATACCCTGATTCCCATTTGCTGGGACAGTGGAGTGATCTAAGATGCTACATCTGGGCTGCAGTCCCCCTGGAGAGCTGGGCTATAACCCACTTCTTACAAATGCTTGGTTGTGAGGTTAATTAATTCATGTACTTGCTGATTTGGGATTATAGATTGGGTATACACTACCTATTCCCCATTCTTCTTCCTTTGACAATTTCAGGAGACAGTCATATCTGCTGCCATTTGTCACTACAGGACATGTAGCTAGGCCTCCTTAATGATAGGCCTCCTTATCCTGTGAGCTGAGGGAAGCCTGTTTCAGCCAGGTGTCACTTATGTGTGACAGTTGTCTCCATTGCCCTCTTTGTGAAGGAGATATCTGGTGAAAACACTTCTGGTGTCAAAGGTTAAGAACAAAGGCTCTGGAATCCAACAACTAAGTTTTGCCAAGGACTTCTGTGCAAGCTGTGACTAAATGCTTTCCTTCTGCAGAGTCTCCCTCTGGAGGACAGGGAACCAGGCTCAAGATTGTCATTGTCAACCTGGCCTGGGATGATCAAACCCAGGCTAATCTGGAGAAGATTAAACATATCAGGAAACTAATTCAGTAATTATACAGCTAAAATATTAACTGACAAAGAAATAGCATTTTTCCTTTGTTCTTGGATTCCTTATTTACATCCCACTTTGTTTCCAGAATGACTTGCTGCCGGGATAACAAAAGCCACACAAACAATGAAGATGTGCAGACAAGGGTAAAAGGTCAAGAGACTGAGTACGGGAGCTATTCATTTAGCACATTATTTTCCCAGCTGGGAAAATTACTGCAAAACTGAACTGAGATCAGAAGGGTGCTTCATAAATATATAGGTTAATTCCAGCGATCTATCTGAACTGCTTAGATAGCAAACCTCTCTGTATTTCACTATAATGGCTCAGTTTAATTTCTCGTCTTTTCTTCCCCTCCCTTTTAAAGCATTGCTGAGACTTTAAGATACTCATTGTGAATTAATTTGGGATTTGGCATAATAACATTAATCATGCTAAAAGAATTCATTTGACAGTAATGCAGTATAATTAGTGATGTGCTAAATCCATTGAGATCTACCAATAATTATAGAATCGTTATTTTAAAACCTTATATAGGCACTTCTTTTTCCTTTCTTTCTTTTTTCTTTTTTCTTTTTTTTTTTTTTATTTTGAATCTGAAACATGTAGAGGCAAACTTTCAGCTCTGACTATTTGCTTTTTGAGATAAGAGGCAAAGGTATCAAGAATAAACCCCAGTGGATTTAACACTACCCTGAAAGGCTCTGTGCTTAGGGCAAAGCATATGAATTGCCTTTGAGTGGACTGTGTAATCCCACAAACAGCTGAATAGATCATGTGGAATTTTATTGGGAAGGCTTGAGAAAATAAATGGAACTGAGCAAACATAGACATTAAGAGCAGATGAAGCTCAAATACTCTTAAGTACAAGGGACTATTTGGATTCTTATTTATAGACTGTGAATGTTTGCTCCCTTTTAAAAGCACTAAGAGTGGATGGGGAGTGGGAGGAAGGAATGAAGGCAGCTTTTGTGTTTGTTGAGTTTTAGGTATTGCAACAGCACAGGCTCTTAGAAAATAATAGGGCCCACATTGCATCATTGTGCATAATAAAAACCAAGGCCTAGTTTGTGGCCACATGATGGATAGGTCTTAGAGAAAAATGTGTTAAGTGAACTAAGCCAGATGAAGGCATACACAAATAGAGAAACATAGATAATCTCCCTTGTATGAGAATCTACAAGGGTTTGTATCACAGGAGATAAGCGTAGAGGTTCCCAGAGTTTATGATGGAGAATGGGAAGAATAGGAGAAGCTGAATTCTTGTCACTGAAATATCAGCCAGAGTAAGGTTCAGTGGGACTCTCTTAGCTCTACTCACTTCTCAAGCCAAATGTTTCTGGCATAAGAAAGTAGGTGGAAAGGGGGATTGTGTTGTATTGTCAAGTGTGGTGTTTTGACTTGCTTTTTGTTTTGTTTAACTTGATCATTTTCTTATCTAACTCAGGTAAGCTTTCAGAAAGGAGCCATGACCAGTGGAGGTTTCTGTTGGTGCCCTGACCACCCAGGACTACTTACAGAGACAATGGACATCCTAACATCTTCTGCTGGTTACAGAATTCAGGGAGGGAGCTTGACCCCGTAATGTTCTAGCCTGAGCCACTTTCTTTCTCAATTTTTTTCTGTTTGTTATCTTGCTATGTAGCCCAGGTTCACAATTCTCCCACTTCAGCCTCCCAGTGCTTGATTGGTAATGTGACCATGCCTGGCTATCAACTTACATTGTGTGTGAGGTGTGTGTGTGTATGCGTTTTGTCCTAATATTCTAGGTCAAATACTTCATTCAGTAACTACATTAACTAGACTACTCGATTCTAATTAAACCTAGAAGTGCAAAATACATTCAATATCACAAAATTTGTTTGCCATTATAGGGCTATGACTTGGCTTATTTTGTGTTCCTGTCATTGTGCTTGAAAAGGTAGCTTTTCAAATTAGCAGTTTCATGTAACAGAGCCATTTCAAAGGACTTTTCTCTGGTTTTCAAATGGCACAGGCACTAGTGCCCTGATCTAGAAAAAAATTAGAGCTTAAAGAGCTGTATTACCTCTGCTTATTTAACACATCTTAAACATCCAAATCTCTGAAGTGCTTCTCATAGGAGGGAATCATGTATGGTCAGAACTCAGCAGCATGGTGATGAACAGGAGTAGCAGAGAACTAATTATATCCCAACATGAGAAATAGTTACAGAGACTGATCTGTGTGGGATACCACTTACTACCCACCCTTTGACCTGAGAATGTTAATCCTGCAGGAATACTTCCTTCAAATGTATATTATGGACAGATAGATGGCTCAGCAGATGAAGGAGCTTGCAACCACTAATCCTAGTGACCTGAGTTTCATCCTTGGAACTAACATGGTAGAAGGGGAGAACTTCTTACATTTGTCTTCTGACCTCTACACATGTCCCAGACCACATATGTATGCACATAGTATGTGTGTGCACGCACATGTGTGTGTCTGTGTATAGGTATATATATATCACTCCATTTACTCATAGTTGTATGTATGTGCCCCATTGAGTTAACAGTACTGAAAGTGTTTGGCATATACACCCAAACCAGCTGACTAAAATATTACTATATGCTTTGGAATAGAAAGGACAAACACCTAGAAGGCATCACCTTGTCCTACCATGAAAAATGTTGTCCCACTATCCTCTTACAAAATGATTGCCTTATGCTGGACTCCGAGGCATAAGTCAAGGAGTCTTAAGTATTTTTGAGCAGAGCACAGTAAATCAAGGGCAATGCTTATGGAGAACAGAAAAGTAAGTTGTAAAGCAGAGCTTCCTTCCTGGTAAAATTCTGAGGGCTAAGTGGGTTCAGGCCATTGGAAACCCAGGAAGAACATCAGCCACCAACATTTTTCAAAGACACCATTAAACATAGAAAAATGTTGGGTAACCTTTAAAATTATCCTTGGTCTCAGAAGACTGCATTTGAAATAGCAAATATTTTTTGGGACAAAAGTATGGTCTGTCTTTTGTGGATCTAAAAGACACTCAACGTGGATAGCAAAACATTGCCAGTGTGTGAAGTAGTCATGACTTGTCTGGAAAGGAGGCGAGACTGCAATCCAGCTGATGCTCCTTCACTGTTCAAATGTCTTACACCTCACAATGATCATCAGCCTCCTCCAATGGCATTCCTTCCAACTAAGTGATGGCTTCTCTTTTTCTGGTATTTGCAATTGCTTTTTATGGAAAATTGTTTCATTAAAACCTTGAAATATCATTTTTAAAGTGACACACATATCACTTATTTTAAATGAGTGATGTTTTCAACATTCCCAGTATAGAAGTTGTCTTAGTTTGGGTTTTATTGTGGTGAAAAGACACCATGACCAAGGCAACTTTTATGAAGGAACATATTGAATTGGGAGTAGCTTAAAGTTACAGAGGTTCAGTCCATTATCATCATTGTGAGAAGCATCACGGCCTGCAGGCAGACATGCAGCTGGAGCAGCCAAGAGTTCTGCATCTTGATCCAAAGCCAGCCAGGAGAGGACTCTTCTTTGGCAGGCAGCCAAGAGGATATTTTTTCTGCATTGGTGGAACTTGAACACTAGGAGCCTTCAAAGTCCACTTACATGGTGACACACTTCCTTGAACCAGGCCACACCTAATAGTTCCACTACCTATGGGCCAAGAATATTCAAACAACCACAGAAGTTAATTGTAAATTATCTCACTGCCTTGTGACTTGTTCCACATTAACTCTGGGGACAGGGAAAAGTTATTAATAAGACCAAATTGTTAAAATTTAGAGTGAAAAGTATCTATCATCTTTTTTTTCAGGTTTATTTATTTATTTATTTTTAAAAGGAAAGAAAAACAGTCACATGAGGATAAGAACGTGAAAGATAATTCTGGGAATTATCAGATTAATAACAAACAATTGTTAGCATATGGGCATAATGTCCTATCTTTAATCCGAGGACTTGAGAGACACAGGCAGGCAGATATCTGTGAGTTCCAGGTAGCCAGGGGCTACATAGTAAGTAAGTCCTTGCCTCCTTACCCCGAATGGATTGTTAACTTTGTTAGAAGGTCCCAAGTATCTAAACCCTAAATCAGCATATCAGACCCAAGAGTCCTTAGAATGGCTTGGGTGCTGCAGTTCCAGGTTTGTTGTGAAGTGCCACCACTTATATAGCTTAAGTCTATGCAAATGAGCAGGGAAGATTCACCTTTATTTCCTTGAAGGTTTTAGATGGTCTAAAACCAGGATGTTGGGAAGCTCGTTCCTCTGAAGGCCTTAAGCGAAAGGCATCGAGTTTTCTGGCAACCTATAGCATCCTTTCCTGATATCTGTCTCCTTTTCTTTTTTTTTAAATTTATTTATTATTATTTCTTTATTTACATTTCAAATGCTATCCCGAAAGTTCCCTATACCCCCCCCCCCGCCCCTGCTCCCCTACCCACCCACTCCCACTACTTGGCCCTGGCCTTCCCCGCTCCTGGGTCATATAAAGTTTATAAGACTAAGGGGCCATCTTCTGCTACATATGCAGCTAGAGACTCGAGCTGGTTAGTTCGTATTGTTGTTGCACCTACAGGGTTGCAGCCCCTTCTATCATCTTTTTAAGAGAAGGAAAATTAATCCTAAACATTAGAGACATGGGTGTGGGGAGTCACAGCTAATTTGTGGTGTATGTACATTAACTAATCTTCAAAGTCCTGATCAGCTGTTCTCTATGTCAATAGAGTTCTGTGCAAAGACACCTGTTCTGCAACATACCTCAGCCTGCATGTCTACATGGGTGCAAAAGGATGCACATTTACTTTCTACACAAACCTGAAGGCCAGGGTCAGGGTCCTGTGCCCTGCCCACCAATCTTTCTAAGAATATCATATGCAACCTGATGATGTAAGGCTGTGTTGGAAACAAAAGCTTCCAAAGAGCAATTCTCAATAACCTGGGCCACTGTCCCAGTCACTCTGATTATGTGACATCTATCTAAACTCAGTCTCTGTACATTCTCATTTAGTGTTTGTGGTATTTGCAACTCTAATCTTCCTTCTCAGAAAGAGTCACTCGCTGCTTCTGCTTAGTCTTGGGGACAATTGGCTGGCTCCGTAGCATCCCTTTACAGATGGCTAAGCACATTCTCAGCTTTGGAACTCTAACTTAGAAGCCTTCTAATGGCAGAATATTTTCCTTTAATTTATACCATCTTTTTCTCAGAGCATGTATAGTGATTGTAAGTAAAATGTTTACCAAAGCAGTCTTACTTTTCATTACTAACCTCTCAGAGTTGGATTGCTTGAGGAAAACAATTACATATTAAAGCACAGCAAATCTTGTGCAATCAAAATATCCAGAATCCTACTCTTCCCCCAAGAATGATCATTGCAGATGCTATAGCCATGCTCTCGCATAGTCACTGAAGTGCCTATTCTGTTTGGAAAACTTATTAGAGAATATGTGACATTAGAAAAACAAAAGAAATCATGATTTGTTTCCTTAGGTTCACCCTTCCAAATGAGAAGTGTCATAGGTGGGGGGTGGCAGTTAATATGCATAAATCACACTTAGAAAGCATTTTCAAACTTTTCACGAGGCAACAGAACAGGTTGCTTGTGGGACGTTCTGAGGGATTGGGGTGGGTACCAGCCTTCTTGATATTTTAATTTATGATTTGGAAGTTAGAATGTACAACAGAAAATCTACATGATGCCACTCTAGATATCCTCCTGGATAAATTTTAGGAAAACCTTTCCTTGCAATAAGAGTATGCAGAAAAATAGAAATTCAGTTTAGGGGAAATTTTTCTGGACTATAATTATAATATAATGGTTTAGAACTAACGTTAATGAAAAACCAGAGAAACATGGTTTTATTTTGTAAGTGGAAATATAATTTAACTAAAGAAAGAAAGAAAGAGAGAGAGAGAGAGAGAGAGAGAGAGAGAGAGAGAGAGAGAGAGAAAAGAAGGAAGGAAGGAGGGAAGGAAGAAAAGAAGGAAAAAGAGAAGAAAGGAAGGAGCCAGGTGTGGTGGCGCACGCCTTTAATCCCAGCACTCGGGAGGCAGAAGCAGGAGGATTTCTGAGTTCAAGGCCAGCCTGGTCTACAAAGTGAGTTCCAGGACAGCTAGGGTTATACAGAGAAACCCTGTCTCGAAGAACAAAACAAAGAAACAAGAAAGAAAGAAAGGAAAGAGACAGAGAGAGAGAGAGAGAGAGAGAGAGAGAGAGAGAGAGGAGAGAGAGAAAAGAAAGAAAGAAAGAAAGAAAGAAGAAAGAAAGAAAGAAAGAAAGAAAGAAAGAAAGAAAGAAAGAAAGAAAGAAAGAAAGAAAAAGAGAGGCAGACAGAAAACTAGACAACACTCTGGCACTGCTTATCTGTTCCAAAAAGATTCTTTTGTAATTATAAATACTGTTCTAAATTTTCAAGGTATAGGGTTAAAAAATAACAACTAAACACTCCTCCCCGCTCCTTTTATCCCATCTCTAAGATCTCTCTGTCACTTAGTGAGAGGCATCTTCCAGACCCTTTACTTTGCTAATAGCACCCCCCACCCCCACCCCCCATTGTCCTGTGACCTGTGTTCTGAATGTCCAGCAGTGATGCTGCTCTGTGGGCAAAAATGCTACTGCTTTGGGTGGGTGACTTCACACTTACAATGTGTGTGCTGACTCTGCCCATGCTGGCATTGTGTTCGTGAGTAGTTATTAAAGATCTACTTTTATTCCTGTATATGCCTGACATTAGTGCACAGTTGTTTGTGCACATCAGAAGAGGACATTGCGTCCCCTGCAGCTCAAGGTACAGATCGGTTAGAGCTGCCCAACATGGATGATGACAACTGAATCTGGGTCCTTGGGATGACCAGCACATGCTCTTAACTGCGAGTCATCTAACTCTGCTTCAGTATGGCTTGCCCCAATTTTCTTTTATCTGAGGTAATGTCCCTGAAGGAAAAGGGAGCTTTCTAGACTGCCAAGGGGTGGCAGCATGGAACTGTGTCTTTTCACCTGTTGCCACTGACACTCAATACTAACTCCAAAGTGCTCACTAAATGTACATTCCTAGTATGACTGTGCATATATAGTCATACATTAACTATATAACATAAAAATGGGTAGATAGTTTTGGTTGTAATTTTTAACAACCTCAAAGTCTTATATATGTTTATTGTAAGCTAGTGATTTGAATGAATTTACTTTGCTCTTTTTTGTTGTTGTTGTTTTTGTTTTGCTTTGCTTTGGTTTTTAAGACGAGGCATCATGTCCAGCACTGTTTTCAAAGGATTGTCAGTGACTTGAGAGGCTTTTCTTTACTGCTGTGAAATGGTATTTTTCAGTTGAGCAGAAAGCAGTCACTAGGGTTAATTCACAAGCACCACTTTGAGGAAGCTACCATTGCTTCACAGAATTCCTAGAGATGATAATCTTGCACCTAGTTTTTGATTTCATACTCAGAAAAAGTAATTAATCAATGATTGTGGAAGAGAAGAAGCCCATAAAATTTGCTTCCTAGTAGGATGTCATTATACAAGAAAACTAGCACACTGAGGGTACTAGCACACTGAGGGTACTAGCACACTGAGGGTAGATGCCAGAACTGTTGATGCAGGAAATTTAAATAAAACAGAATTAAGAATTTGAGACATTTTAATGCGTAGTTCTAGTGTCAAGAAATGAGGAAAATAATTTTCTAAAAAGGAGAGGAAGAGTATTATTCTGTGTGGTTCTTTTTTTAAAGATAACCATGGAAAATATGCAAATCTCACCAAAAGTGCTTTCAAATAACTGCATGTTTTCAATCTCCTACACAAGAATTATTGACTTTAGATTTAGCAAAATGGACAGATAATGACATCATTTCACTATTAAATTTCTTTGCAGGTTTTCATAAAAATAATATTTGAAAAATGAATCTATTAAGAAAAAATATCTGTGTCTCTTATATCGTTATTTAAACCTATCTACATTTTCCCAAAGATAATTTTTTTAACAGTTATTGAACTCCCACTTCCAGGAAGGCAGCTTAAATAAAAAGCAGTTTTTGACTGGGGCTGCTTCCTCAGTGCCTACCCAGTTTTAGTCTCCTCTCTAAACAGACCTGTTCTTTTCAAGCCACCACATTGCTGTCACTTGGATGCAAGCTGTATTCTATTGTGAAAACCCAGCATGAACTTTTCCAGAGCAGAAGTGATCAGAAAGCTTAGAGAAACAAGCCTTCTAGGGGCAGACAACTTGTTTATTGTTGATTTGTTTTTGAGACATGCTCTCACTATGAAACCCTAGCTGGTTTATCTAGACAAGGCTAACTCCAACTCTGAAAACTGCCTTCTTTGCCTTTAAAGTTCTAGAATTAACAGGTATGCACTGCCACGCCAGGTGAGACTTTATTTATTACCATTTCAGTTTAACCACTTTAAACCAGTTTACATTTTTTTAAATCAAGGAATCAGTATTTTTTAAATGAAACACATAATCTTTCTTGTTTCTACTAAATCATAATGTAATAAACAATACAATAACAGGCCAAGTATTTTTAAACTGGTAGTATAAATTCATGAAAACACATGTAAAGTTTTACTTTTTATTTTGGTATGTATTCCCATGATGTAAGGCACTGTATGAGAGAACAGAGGGTGTTCTCCATATCCTTGGGGCCTTCAGGTTTGCATTTTGCTTTGTTAAGCAGGCTTCCCACAGCTTCCTTGTGAAGTTCCCTTTGAGGAGTGGGATGATAAATAATGGGGCTTTTCCAATTGTTATTTGCCAAAAGGTATTGTGAAAGTTTTTGTGTTCAGCTTCTCTCTCTCTCTCTCTCTCTCTCTCTCTCTCTCTCTCTCTCTCTCTCTCTCTGTCTCTCTCTCTGTCGCAGACAAGCTGTNCTCTCTCTCTCTCTCTCTCTCTCTCTCTCTCTCTCTCTCTCTGTCTCTCTCTGTCTCTCTCTCTGTCGCAGACAAGCTGTTACTCCGGTAGCTCTGCTGCCCAGATTCACTGGCCAGCCCTCCTGGTAAGACTGCTTCTCTTTCTCATATCCTTTAAATGACTTTGAGGACTGAAGTTGTGTTTTTCTTCTATCCCCATCCCCAGAGAGTTGGAGAAAGCATTGCCAGCATCCTCATTTTGCTTATATTGGATTTTCTCTTGTCTGAACACTGTACTTTAATAAGCCCAAAGTATTGTCTTGCCTGATAAAATCTTCTGTTTCTTTGTGGTTTTGTGAATGAAAACTGTGTATTTGATGCTTCTAATGCTGTAGCTATACTCTGCTTCAGGCAGTTACTTAAAATTTTGATTGTATAATAAAAATGTGTATAATTTTCCTGCCATAAATAATTACATTAATTTGAATGCCGAAGAAGAAATTTCCTGGGAATATTCTTCTAGTATTTTAACAAAATACCACTTCATTACAAGGTATTTGTTTCTTGTTGTTTTTTTGTTTTTGTTTTGTTTTTATTTGTTTGTTTTTAAGAATTTGCTTTATTGGGGGACATGTCAGAATGAGATGTCATAAGGCAAAAATGTATTTAGAGCTTATGAATGGGAATCAAGACTCATCAAGCATCAAAAACCCAATTGGTACATTTAGAAATTAATGATACTTTGGAGTACTAAATCATAGTAGAATGTGGCAGGAATAGTTTGCAATTTCAAAAAGCACCCTGAAGAGTGTTTACCAGAACAGATCCCGTGCTACAGGATTGTTAGCTAACCTTCCTTTTGCACAGGATGCCTGCATCGAATTATGTTTTCTAGAGGGAGAGTAATTTGCAGCATGGCTATTCACTACTATATCACCATCAGTTCCTTCACGAAACTCAGTGAAGGTCTGTAGCTCACTGACTTCCCCCAGGAGCATCCTTCAGACAACTGTGGCTTTCAGGCACACATTGAATGGTTTTGCTTTACTTCGGTGCGGAACAAAGGCTTGACTTCATTTGGTGTGCATAGCTCTCTGACTGGCAAGAATTAAAAGTGGAAGATAACACCTAGACTCTTTCCATTGCCCATAAACAATGTGTATGTGCCAACGAAAGCAAGGTAAAATAGCCTTAAAAAGAGGCAGAGCTATGGCTGTCTGTGACAGCTTGCTAAGCTAGTCTGCTGAGGCTGCTTCCTTGACTCTGAGCCTTGCTTCTTAGCACTTCCACTTTGCTCACAGAACCTCACAGTCAGAGAGATTTTAATTTTAAAATTTGTTGATGTGCCATGAGATGTTTTGCTAACTTTCCATAAGCTCTAGCCTTTAGACTATACTCTATGTGTGAGAGGAAATCCCTTTCTCTGGGTCATCATAGACTATTGCATCAGAAGGGCAGCATCAGGGCCTGTTTTTCCTTGCTCACATGGTCACTGGTACTGTGAATTCAGCTTCTTTACTGGTGTTCACTGCATCTCTCTCTGGATGTACGTATTTTCTATCCAATTTTAATTATTTTTCTTTCAACTACTGACAAGTTGGCACATAGTCGTGATTCTGTTGTTGCCGTAGTTGTTATGTTAGGAGAACCTGCAGATTGAAAAAATTTACTAGAGGTCTTTGTAACTTTGCCCTCTATGGCATAGTACTTGCTGATGATCTAGGGAGTATCCTTTCTAGGGCCTCTTAGGTTCTCACCCAGGCTTTCCAGAGACATCCTCTATGCCTTGCATTAATATTGTGAATTACATCAATCTGCTCATAATCTGTGTTTGTTGGAAGTATGCCCTGGTCCCAACACCTTTATAGACACTCAAAATTTCCAGATGTGTGGTGGTAGCAGAACACAAAATTATGCATGAGACATATTTTGTTTACTTATTAATATACGGAGTAAAGGAGTTTTCTGAGTTCTATTTGTGGGACATTGGGTCACAATGTGAAATCAAAGTATCTGGAGTCTTTAATTTGAGACCCAGTACTACACTGTCTGTGAATATTCTACTCCCCATCCTTTACTTATAAAGTCAGGAAAGAACACTGAGATACAGAGAGACATTTTCACATTAGCAGAACCAAGACTTTTATCCAAAGCAGCTACGACTAATTTAATCTACTTCTCTTCCTTTCCTTAATCAGAATTCTCATAGAAGGATTAATTAGCAATAAAGCAACATGAGAGAAAGGGGAAGAAAGTGAGGGCATAGATAATCCACAAACTATATATAATCATCTCTGGGTAATCAAAAGTTAACTGTCATTAACATGACATTTTCTTTTAAAGCCAAGCAGAAAATTATGATTTTTGGCACTAACTTAATCTTTAATTATAGAGCAGTACTGTTCTTTCCCTGTGTTAGTTCAGAGAGCTATAAATTATATTAGTCTAGGGCTTTTGTGTCATATCCTTTCCTTTTCCATGATTTATATAGTCAGAATACTGACCTATAATTAAGTGTTCTTGAGAATGGCCTCCAGTTAATTAAATGCTGTGGAGTGTGTAGGGTGTGCTGTGCCAAAATTACTAAGAAAGAGGCCAGTCCTGGGTTAACTATCTATGCAGAAGCTGGATAAGTCTCAGTGATGGTCATATATGACTGTTGGAGCCATTGTAAGAAATAAAAATGAATCTCTCTTGGCTATTGTCTGTAAAAGGATGTCAAATTCATTTTTTTTTTTTTTTTTTTTTTTTTACAATTTAAAGATACAATTTCAAAATGTGGCTGTGTTATTTGAGGCACACGCTGGGTGTTAACTACTAGTTAAACAGATTTATCACAAGGAAACAAAAATGAAAGCCATATCCTGCTCCCTTTTTGTTCTTATATCCTTCATTATAACTAATCTTTTCACAGCTAAAAGTGACGATTTTGTGGAGGGCACAGTGTGTCTGAGGTGTTGTTCCTATGTGTACCCCCATGAGCTCTGGAACGAGATGGATACCACCACTCTCATATCTAGTACCAGAAGCTACCCTGACTCCAAGGTTGATCTGAAGCTGGCCTGTACCTTGGGCTCTTCATCCTCAACTTGGACCCCTCAACATTCTGTACCATTCCCACAGTTCTTTGCCTGATGAGCTATCTCACTGGCTCTCTAGGTTGTTTATATATTTGACTTAATGCATATGCTATGTACATAGTTGTGTGACCTTTTTAGGGACTGATTTCATGAAACATCTATATATGTTTGGTTTAGATAGAAATACTTTTTTTCCTTGAGTATTTTCTATCTGCAATTGGTTGTACCCATGAATATAGAATCTCCAGATATAGAAGACAGAGGATATAGCTTTATAAGAATTCTTGACTCCTGATTTTGGCTCATTTTTCTTTGAGCTAGAAAGCCCTCCTACATAAGCCAGCATTTGAACACCTTGTATTCAGGTCTTTCCCTTTAAAGGTACAGAGACTACCAATGTCTGAATATGCTTGAGAAATCCACAATATTGGGAAACTATAGGCTTACAGATAAAGTTCAGCATTCAAGTATGCATATCTTTATATGACTCATCAGGCTTCATAGATTAGTTTGTGACTAATCAGGTTTCCAGGAAGAATACTTTTGATTTTCCTAAAGGGAAGTGTGGGGCAATGGGCTATGCACAGATGGCCTAGTCTCCAGTCGAGCTGAGGTTGTGGACCCTGGTGAAACACAGTGGTGATAATTCACCTACATGGGATGGTAGGCGTTCCCTCATGTCTCCTGGAACCCTGGCTCCTGTCAAAGTTACCGCCCCACAGCCCCCACAGGAGAAGCATGGCTTTTAGTCATGTAGACAATGTCCCAAGCTTCTGACCTTCAGGCTAGACTCTTCCTAGTTATCTAGCAACAGCAAGATAATACAAGCCCACTATAAGAGGGGCTACTTGGCCCCTCCTCGCTCTCTAACCTCTCTCTCTTTCCTCTCTCTCTCTCTCTCTCTCTCTCTCTCTCTCTCTCTCTCTCTCTCTCTCTCTCCTTCCCCCTTCCCTCCTCTTGGCCATGGCCAGTCTCTTTCTTTCTCTCCTTCCCCCTGCCTTTCTACAATCAAGCTCTAAAACCATAGACTGTCTCTGTTCATCAAGGCCCATTGTGCTTGGATGATAGGATAGGCTTTCTCCTAAGGAGCCGTGCCTAATCTCCTGATAGAAGGCATTCCTGTGCTCCAGCCATGGACCAGACTAAGGACTCTCACCTGCATGGGAACCTCTCTCCCTCTGTTCTCTCTCTTGTAACTCTGGGACCACTGAGAGTGTCACCCCAGGGGCCCCTGATATTGGGGTCTGACCCTTGTCCACCCCCCGCTGAGTGGGGTCAGTAGCTTCACACACCTGGATGCCCACCCGGGGCCGAGTGGAAAGCATCCAAAGCATCCTGCAGTCCTCCCACATCACCTGCCCAGAGCACAGGAGGAGCTCTGGCCAGATGCAGGCTCTCTCCCTCCCCCCTCTTCCCCAACACCCACAACCCCACAGGGAAGAAGTGGGTTCCATAAACACAGGAGTGTTTTCATTCATGATTCTAAGCATTCAATTATTGCTTAAAGCCACATCACTCTTCTGTGCTAACTGGGACTGCTTATAGTCGCCACCCTGCTCCCCTTATTTCATATGGGCACTGTCTACTTCAAAGCCCTGTTCTCTTCTTCCTTGTCTTAAGACCTGGGGCAGGGGACATTGTACAAAAAAGGGCTCTGTAGACATGAGGTCTGTTGTGCATGGAAGATACCATCTAGAAAAATCAGTAATTATAGAAGTATCTTTAGCACGAAAAAGGTCTTGAATTTTTTTATTCTAATCTATATGTGTGATAATGAAACCTTAGACTAATGAAGTAAGTTGAAAATAACACATATATTGATAATTCTAGTGTTTATAGTCACTGAGAATTGGTGGATGGCTAATGACTAAGGCTAAAGATAGAGAAGCTCAAGATAGGCAGAGAATTAGGCAGTTGACTTAAGAGTATGGATGTAGGCATTGTCTGCCACTACTGCCCAAGTGACCTCACTGAAATCATATAATATTAACTTGTTCATCTGTGAAATTAAGATAATTTCAGTTTGGGGTTTTTATAGAGAATCAAGTAGTAGTATACTGGTTCAATGCCTTCATGTTGCCTAGAAGTTTTAAATTTTCTGTAACCATTTCTGTCAAGATCATTAGATTCACTGATTGCTAACAAAAAAATGCTATTATGGTAATGTGGAGGTTTGTTTTTCTTTGGGGGATGGTGGTAAAGTGTTTAACTGGAGATTAGACCCAGGTTTTATTTCAGATAATCATGTGCTCCCCCACTGACATGCATCTCTAGCCCCAGAAATTTTCATTACTATGAGTTCTATATTAGATTGTGACTACTCTAGACTTGGGTACATTATTTAGCCAATCTCTTTTTTTTTTCTTCTTACTACCTCAAAGATTTTAGTAATTTTTTTTTAAATCAGAGAACAAGAAGAGATTTGACTCTGGGTTGTTTTGGAAAGGCCAACATTTGCAATAGAGAATCAATGAAAGATGACTAGAAAAGCCATCCGATGCAGCTGATGGACAGAGTACCAAGTGGGTTCAACAGTATAAATGGAGCATCTTAGTGAATGATGCCTAGTCATGCTCTTGGCCTAGATCCCTAAACTGGACCACACGACAGAGGATTTTGTTGGTGTAATCTTCATTGTTAGCATGAGTTTTTGAAAATACTTCTGAGTTTAGGGGAGAAGTAGAAACTCTAAGCACCAAATAAAACAAACTTCTATTTCCTTTTATTGTACTTGGTAAGGGTTATTAAGAATGTAATTCTTTCTGCTTGCTATGTGATTAGCAGCCAAGCCTTTTGGGGGTAAATTTCTATTGCAAGGTTCTTGTTATCGTAAATGGGAAATGCATGCCTAATTCTTTTTTCTCCGTATTGAATCCATACCCCTTTAGGTCTAACGGCAGGCTAAAAGTGATTCCAATCCTCCAGTGTTGATTCTGGGCCATATGTTAGCACTAATTATATAAATGAGACTTGGTGGAAATGTGACATGCTTAGCATTCCAAGCTTAAGGAATTATCCAAATGAATTCTAGCTGCAGCGAGAGTGAGCAGAGGCATGGCAATGTGGATGCAGGATTTGAGCAGATGTTAACAGGTCAGCATGGCTGTTCATTGTCTTTATTTGTCTAACTATAAGGACAGCTGATGGGACATTGTTTCAGAATATTTTAAGAAGCCATTTTTTGTGAAAGCCGTATTTCATACCTACAAATGGATCCATTTTCTGAATATGCAGAGTGGAATGACAAGACAGCAAAAGTCAGAGTCAGTAGCATTTGATGCCTCTAAAAATATAGAATTCATTGGAGTTATTTGTCATGGCTATTACACTCTAGAATCAGAAGGTTTGTAAGAGAGCATACCACTGCAATACCAAACATATCTGAAGTTTGATTTTTAAAACTAGATTGGAAAATAGTTGTTGGATTCAGCAAAATAATATTGTGAACAGTTGGTCCTTTCTGAAACTCTGAAACAACTAAGAATTAATCTCTAGAAATACACTGACTATGGGCAAGGAGAAATGTAGGATCCAAAATCCTAAGATGTAGGTGTTACAGTAGTTCTTAACCTGTGGGTCATGACCCCTTTAGCAAACCTCTATCTCCAAAAGTATGTACACTATGATTTATCACAGTAGTAAATTGAATTTATGAAGTAGCAATGAATAATGTTATGGTTGGGGTCACCACAACATGAGGAAATGTATTATAGGATCCTAGCATTAGGAATGGGGAGAAGAGCCATGATAGAAGGCCAGCTCACAGCCTTTTCCTGGAAGTCGAAATATCTTCGCCCACTGACTTACATCCCAGTTACATACTGATCTGTCTTCTCTGTTCCCTAAACATGAGAACCTCCACGAGTTCCCACATAGACCAGTGTTTGATGAACTGCAGACAATTGTTTGCTAGAATAATAGTTATATAATACTCAAATGTGTTCTAAATATATTTTTTGTTGTTATCTTTGAGACAGGGTCTCACTGTTTGTCCAAGACTGCCCTAGAACTTGAAACTCATGATGATCTTTAGCCTCCTTCCAAATGGTAGGTATAGTAGTCACAAGTACCATGCCTGGCTGGAACTTAACTGTGTGTTAAATATTAAATACCGTTGTCTTGTTTAATCCCCATTGGAGTATTCTTTGATAGATTCTGCCTTCATTTGAGAAATGTGTACTATGGTCAAGGCAGTAAAGAAACTCATGGAATGTCACACAAATAGAAGTTGTGGACAGGGCTGGAGTCTGAACTTAGATAAATACATCTGTTACTGTCAGCTACATAGGGCATGGATACTGTAGAAGCACATCCCTGCAGCCTGTCAGTACTGCATCCTTGATAGTCAAGTGAATGGTGCAGGTCAAGTGTCCTGTCCTGCCATATGCGTGCAATGGCAGCATGAGTTGATGTGAGCCTAAGTGCCACTTCGTCTGGTGATCATGTTGTGATGGTGTTTACTATGTTATAGGCAACCAGCAGCATTACATCATCTAGAAAATTATCTAGGAAGGAAAAGGTATACAGATTGGGGAACATAATGTCCAATAAAAGCTTGGTGTCACTGAGTTCCATGGGGTTAAATCAAGAGCACAAATGACAGCAATCAATTTCTAAACAGCCGTGATGGAGTAACTATGCCATAGAAATTCCAGCTGGGTTCTATTTATATGGCGAATTGTGTCTTAGTTTCAGTGAGCAAATGTTGTCTTTCCATTAACTTACATGATTTTTCTCTAAAAATTTACTTTAATTATCACAAAAGCATCAGGTTTCCTCATGGCATTTTAGAAGATCTATTACTGTTGTTCTTTCTCTTTCCCATCTCCCCCCTCTACACCCATTGACCTCTATTACTGTCCTTTCTCCTTTCATAGCATGTGTTGTGTGGTTCTCCTCCTTTTCCTCAATTACTCTTTTCCCTCCCTGCTTTCCCCTCTCTATTTCATACTCTCTACTTACACTCTCATCCACATGTGTATAAATATGCAAACATTAACAATTTGGCTCAATGTATGAGAGAGAACAGGCAATATTTCTCTCTCTGAGACTCTGCCACCTTATTCACTTGTTTCCAAGTGTATTCACACACTCTAATTACATTTTTCTTTATAATTCTTTAGAATTCCATTGTGCATATGCCACACTTCTGATATCCATTCATGTATTGATGGATATTCCTTGCTATTGTGAGTAGTACAGCAATAACTATGGATGTGCAAGTACTCTGTGTTAGGGCACAAAGTCCTTTGAGTGTACACTCAGGAGTGATATAGAATGGGTCATACGGATGCCCATAATGGCTGTACCAGTTTATACTCCCCCCTGGCAGGAATTAAGGGTTCCCCTTTCTCATCCTCACAAGCATTTGTTATCATCTCTTTTCTTGGATTTAACAATTTTAACCCTGTGATAAGAGGGAGTCTCACAGTTCTCATAAGTCTTATTTCCATAGTGGTGGTGGACATTGAATGCTTGCTGAAATACTTCTTGTTCATTTGTGTTTCCTCTTTGGAAGAATGGTTCATGCACTGACTTATTGATTGGCTGTGAGGTTTTTCTTATTTAATTTTTGAAGTGATTGTAGATTCTAGATACCAACATCACTTCTGCAGTTGAACTGGCAAAACTTATTTCCCAGTCTGGAGATTGTGGGCTCACACTGCAGAAACTTCTCTGCTGTGTAGAAGTCTTCACATTTTTTTTCACAATCTCATTTTACAACTTGGAAGGGTGTATTCTGTGCTACTAAGGTAGTGCAGAAAACGCATGCCCAAATCTACTCCTTGAAAAGTTTCTCCTTATATCCTCCGTGTTTAAGTTTGTAAGCTTGTCTATGATCCCATTTGAATTAGTGTGTGAGCTGAGAGACACAGCTGTAACCCAGTATTCTGCAGGTGGGTGTCCAATTTTGCCAGCACTGCTTATTGAATGTGTCCTTTTCCCAGTGTACTTTTGACACCTTTGTTGAAAATCAAGTGGCCACAGCTGTGTAAATTTATTTCTAGGTCCTGCATCATGATCCATTGGTCTACATGTGGGTTTTTTCTTTTCTTGTGCCAGTACCTGGCTTTGTCATTACTGCTTTGCAATATAATTTGAGGTTAGATATTGTGCCATCTTCAAAATTATTGTATCTTCTTATGACTGTTTGGGCTGTCCATGGTTGATGTTTCTCTATGAATTTTTGGATTTTTTTCTAATTATGTCAAGAGGAGCAATGGAATTTTGATGCTTATTACATTGGAGTTGTAAATTTCTTTTGATAGGATAGCTACTTTTACAGTTTTCCTCTAATCCAGGAGAATGGAAGATCTATCACCTAATAGTTCTTCTGTAATTTCTTTCTTTGTTATACGTGTTTTTTTTTAACAGCCTTGTGAATATATTTTTTTTTGAAAAAGTAGTTTTCTAGTATCATATACATCAAACACAGAATTTACAATTTTATGTTGGTATACGATGTAATAATAAACGTGATTAAGATTGGGGACATACCTATAACTATCTTTCCCTTTTCAAAGGCATTTGAACTTACTTTTACTTTAGATTTGTATTGATGTCTGGTGCTGTTGATTGGGAATGAATGTCTATACTCTTTAAGGTGAGAGTGTCTATAACTCCAGAAAGCTAAAACCATATCAGGGTAAAAGTGGTGTATGTGTGTGTGTGTGTGTGTGTGTGTGTG
>NC_034597.1:8799145-8809563 GCF_900095145.1 Mus pahari | reverse complement strand
GAGAGAGAGAGAGAGAGAGAGAGAGAGAGAGAGAGAGAGAGAGAGAGAGAGAGAGAGAATTTGTAAATTACCAGCTACACACAATATAAATAAGTGCTATGGAATGCTGGGTGATCATGGTGTTGGTGTGTGTGTGTGTGTGTGTGTGTGTGTGTATGAAATTTCTGGTGATCCACTATCTCAGTTCACAAGTCTTTTTTCAGGGTCTTGTTTACGTAGGTCCCGCAAAGAAAGCTCCTTTGAAGGAGCATTTCCAGAGTTCTATGCTTGTGATTCTCTTCTGCTAAGAAGTAAAGGGAATTCCCCTGGAAACTTTGATCACTACAACATCTCTATATGCTGGCCTGCTGCCACCAGACAGCAAACCTGAGCACATATCTATTTCTCATTCTCCTTGACACAACCTGCAGCTCCCCGGGGCCTCACTGTTGTCTGAAATACCAAGGTGTCTATGGGGTTTATGGCTGGCAAGTAGTGAGGCCAGTTTGTACTTGCTGTTAATCTTCTTTCAAGCTGATAGTAACTCGAAAGTTTATTTGCTACTTGCTGTCCTTCGAAATCTTGGAAGCTAGTTCTTCAAGCCATCTCAAAAAAAACCCTGTGTACTATATAAGCAATAAATTCAAGTGACTATATAGTATGTAGACAGTTGAATATCCTTTTCAGAACTGAGTGATAATTTTATAACTCAGCCACTTCACAGTGGAAATTACATAACCAAATATTTCTGCCTTTAGAAAGTGAGAGGTATTGGCAAGCTTGGAGCAGTCCATGTGTCCTAGAGAACACTTTTTTCTCTTTCTGATGTGATGAACAAGCAATTTCTATGTACACATTCTTGGGAAAACCAGGATTTTTGAAGTATGATGCATTAACAACGGCAAGCCTTATAGGTAAAGTTAAGTTACAAGAAAGCAGATTCTCAGGTTGAATAGTCCCAATTAAAAAAATACAGGCTCCCCAGCAGTTCATAGATGAGGTACATGTTGGGGCAGGCCAACTCAAAGCCTTGGATCTGGGACTAGTTGAAAGCTGAATTAGTCAGCCCTCTGGTTCTCTCACTTTGCTTAGGCAAGGGGCAGGGCCAGGTGTCCTACCTGCAGTAGTTGACAAGGGGCAGCATGACTCTCCCAAGCTCATGCTTGCATCATCAAGGCCAGGTCTCCTGCACCCATGCCACCAGGGTGTGTGGAAGCTGCAGTATCTCCATGACACAGAGCAACAACAGTATATCTGAGAATCATCCTAGTGAGGATCCAGTATTGATAGTGTAGCAGAAGCCAGAGGCCTCGAACCGTACCAGTGACTCATTGCAATGAACATTTGCAAGTAAAGATGTTTGGGTAACACACCCTGATACACTGTAGTTTCCATGGAGAGATGTTATATTTTCATTTTTCTTTACTTTATTTTGTTTTCTTTTGATGAATTTACAATGGCAGAGGGCAGATAAAAAGGAGCTGGTCGATGAATGGGATTGGTGTGCATGATGGGAAATTCACAAAGTGGATCAATAATTTTTTTTTAAACTGTGAGTCCATTGAAGAGACTTGTTAAAGTTAAAGACATGTCAGGTAACTAGAAAGACAGGATTGAACTGGTAATAAGGACACATGCTCCACTATGCTCATAGCAGCCAGAAGTTGGAAAGAACCACAATGTCCCTCAACAGAGGAATGGATACAGAAAATGTGGTACATTTACACATGGAGTACTACTCAGCTATTAAAAACAATGAATTTATGAAATTCCTCGGCAAATGGATGGATCTGGATGGTATCATCCTGAGTGAGGTAACCCAATCACAAAAGAACTCACATAATATGCACTCACCGATAAGTGGATATTAGTCATGAAACCTAGAATACCCAAGATACAATTTGTAAAACACATGAAACTCAAGAAAAGGAAGACCAAAATGTGGACACTTCGCCCCTTCTTAGACTTGGGAAAAAACTCCCATGGAAGGGGTTACCGAGACAAAGTTTATACATGAGACAAAAGGATGGACCATCCCAAAACTGCCCCACTCAGGTCCATCCCATAATCAGCCACCAAACGCAGACACTATTGCATACACCAGTAAGATTTTGCTTAAAGGACCTTGATATAGCTGTCTCTTGTGAGGCTATGCCAGTGCCCGGCAAACACCGAAATGGATGCTCACAGTCAGCTATAGGATGGAACATAGAGGAGCTAGAGAAAGTACCCAAGGANCTGAAGGGGGCTGCAACCCTATAGGTGGAACAACAATATGAACTGACCAGCACCCCCAGAGCTCGTGTCTCTAGCTGCATATGTAGCAGAAGATGGTCTAGTCAGCCATCACTGGGAAGAGAGGCCCCTTGGTCTTGCAAACTTTATTTGCCCCAGTACAGGGGAACACAAGGGCCAAGAAGGGGAAGTGGGTGGATAAGGGAGTGAGGGGGAGGGTATAGGGTACTTTGGGGATAGCATTTAAAATGTAAATTAAGTAAATACCTAATAAAAATTGAAAAAAAAAAGAAAGACAGGATTGGGGTAGAGGCACTGAAGTGCTGAATATTATAGATAAGATCTAGAACAACAAACATTTTCTCAGTTAAGATGTTTGCTCATATACAGTGATAAGCAGACTATTGGTGAAATGTGCAAAGAGTAGCAGCCCCCACATCCTTTGCTGCTTAGCTTCTGTAACTTACTATCATCCATTCAGGTTCTGGGAAAAATCCAGCAGGACCCTACATAGTTCCTTCCTTAGAATGATGTCATCACTATGGTTACAGATCCTACAGCATTAATGTATGCTGCAGATGTATGTTTTGCATCAAAAGAGTCTGAATTTGTCAGGATATTTTACTTATGGTTCACCCAGTTAATTTTGGATATTTTATTCTGAGAACTAAAACTTGTAAATAGCAATGTTTGACCAAAGTGCCTCAGACTATGTGCCTGCATTTTCTCAACCCTGTACACATCCTTATTTAGGAAGTTCTAGAGTCATATTTAAAGCTTCAAGAAAGGCTCACATGTACAGACAACCTTTAACAAGTGATTATGACAGATTATCTGTCCAGTTTTGTAGTAGTATATTAATGTAGTTGCTTTTTAGGGAAACAGGGTCCTTGGTCATAGCACTAGGAAAAGGGCTACCCTGATTTCCCAAGGCCAGTACTGCCCTTCAGAGGCCCCCATGCCTCTGTCTCAGGCATTTCAATCCTGATATCTGAAGAGGTGGTTGTTTGGAAAATGGCAAGATCTTAGGAGTGTGCTTAAAAACCATCATCTGATATATTTAATAGCTCATTTAATGGCATGCATCTAAATATTTATAACCCCCTATTAAAACTATTATATTTTATTCACTCATCTCTGTGTATATATGTTTTCAGTAAGTTTCAATTTGTTGTTGTACAGTTATCCTGTAGCATGTGAACCTCAAGGCCACAGGTTGACCATTCTGCTATGGTTCTTTTTCTGTTAACTGAAACTGAAAATAAAATTTAAGAATGAAAACTGTTGCCCTGCTATGATGCAGTGCTGTTTAACAAGTCATCAATAAGCCCTTGACATCACTGCCCCGTCCCATTTGCAGTAGAGAGGTACTAGCTTAGTGTTAGCTCTTCTGCAGGTCCAAGCCAGGGGAAGGGTTAGAGCTCCCTGGACCCTGGTTAGCACAGCAGCCTACACACATGGGAAACCTCAGTGTACTTTCTTGTTTTTATCATCACAACTGAACCTTGGTGTTAGCAAGATAAGATTTAGAATTACCCAAACTATATCAGAGGGTGTATCTGTGAGAGTGTTTCCTGACAAATCACTGAGGGAGCTACCTGTCTTCCATAGGATCAGCACTATCCCATGAGCTAGAGGTCTGAATGGAATGCAAGAGAAAAAGGAGGCAGCTGACTGATGGTTAGCTGTCCTTTCTCAGCTTCCAGCTCTGTTGTGCCTCCCACATCAGAAAGGACTGAACTGACTCGGAAATAGTGAGTGATAATACATGTTTCCTCCCTTAAATAACTTCTCTTAGGTATCTTAATCATAACAGTGTAAAGGTCAATAATTCAGAAAGTAATAGTGGCTTTCAGATGTTGAACAATACTGCAACTCTCGCTTTCCTAGCAGTGTAGAGCTTCTGCCACCCGAGAGCTTAGCTTGCTGAGAGAAAACCTGGAAAAATTTCCTGCAACTGTTTTGTACTATTATATTCTTGAGAAGTGTCAAAATAACACCGTGTTGAATATTATAGTTTATGTGGCCATTGGAAAACCTTCCTGTGAAATGTCGACTAAGTACAATTTTCTTTTCCTTTGAATTTATAAGGCAAATTAGTGAACCTCCAAATCTCCTATTTGAAGCAGGGAATGCAGTAAACTGAAGGCCAAATGAAGCAAAGAAAGCTTGCCAGAGTATCTGGCATTTTTAAAATGATTTCATATTTATAGTCTACTGCTCACCATTAAGGTATGTAGTGATTAGAAAATAACAAATTAAATATATGCTTCTAGACTCTTTGAACAGAACCTGAATTGATTTAGATACTGGCAGTGTCTTGGAGTTTTCCTCAGTGTAGGGCGTTTCACTTGAATGCCTGACAGAAAGCTCTCTTTGATTTCAGAAACTCTATAACCTGGCTGCTGCTTGGTAATCACAAGGTGGAATTGTTCTTTTAATCTTTCCTCCAATATTCAGCCCCTGAGTAAAGAAATGATGCTACCTGGATTGACACAGGTATGGAAAATCTACACAGACTCCTGTAACCAAAGAACCCTTTGTATGTTTGAATGACACACAAGATGGCAGGGTCCTTGAAGGGAGCTTAAGAGCAGGGAAAAGCCTTGTGTTACAAAAGCATCTTGCAGCAGCCTTTCAAAGCCCCAGTTGTGAGCAGACAAGCCTAACCATTTAGATCACAAAGATGGATTTTTATGGTAGACATGATTTTGTTTTTGTTTTGGTATTTCATTTTCAATCTGTGTTTTCTTTGAAATTAGTAGAGCCTCTTAAAAATGGATGTCTATAAATTTTTTCCTCACATATGTCTTGCAACAGTTTCATTTCTTCATTTAAGGCATTATAGCCATTTCAAAATGCTCTGTTTTTTATTTAATTTCATCATTTCATAGAAAATACATATTCTTCACATAATTATGTAAAAATGGTATTGAGAATGCCCCAGAGATCCAGGCGGTGGGCGCATTATAGGAGTCTAAGTAATAATAATCTCCTGTTTACATAAGACTTGATTTTCATGCCAGATTTTTTTTACATTTAATATATCCAGAACACAACTTTACCCAAATATGCTAGTTTATTCTGGCCCACAGCATGCATTTGAACCACCACAGATGAATTTGCCTGGCAGGATGTACAGCTACATCTGATATTTTAGAGGCTCACATAATAGAGCAGAAATGAAAAACATTGTCCTGTTTGTTGTGAGCAAAGCAACATGAAGATCAGCAAAGTTATTCAAACATAGGAGGCAGAGAAGAAAGCAGAAGAAGAAAATCTATTTTCTTAGGCAATGGGCAGAGAAGGGGCCTCAGTACAGAAATAGTGTATTCATGGGAACTGAAGTGCCTAGAGTGAGCCATCAGCACATAGAGTAGACTTTGCAAGATGTGGCCTCTGCTCCATCAGCAGCAACTAGAAGCTTTGTGTAAATAGGATTCTCTCCCTAGAACTGCAAACAGTAGTGGCAAAGCTCAGAATCCAACTTAACAATCTAACCAGGCTAGTTTATTTTCAGTATTGGGAGGTGGGGGTCAGAGATTATTTACACTATCATAAGCTAGAACATATCCTGGTGAGGAGTGGGGTGCACTGGGGAGAGAACATGTGAGGAAATCCATGTGGGGAGCTTTCCCTCTGGTGCTGATCTTGAAGTCCAGTGACTTCAAGATCAGGTAACACTGCAGAGTTACAATCAGAAAAAAAAAAAAAAAAACTCTATGGAAAGTCAGAGAGTAGCATCATTGCAGTGTCTGCGTGTGGTACTTTCAGTAACCCCTATGGACTTTCCCACTGTATTATAGCTGCACAGTTTCAAGGCCAGGATATTAATAACTGTTAGGCCAGACTTCTAGAAGGGTGGGCTGAGTGTAGGTTCTCAACAGCTACAACCATAGATAGAAAAGGCTTGCAACTCTAGGCATTGAGTCTGTAGCTAAAGAAAAGGAGGGTAAGGAGCTATAGCTAGAGGGTTAGAGCTAAAAACATGGGTGTAGTACTAACACCAGGCTGTGTCACTGGGATGCTGGGTACCCAAGGGAACATTCTTATATCAAGGGAAACTTGGAAGGCTCTGTGTGAATTAAATGAATGCCATAAAATGCTTTTAAGGTGCCATGTAATTAATCTTTTACAAAATAAAGTGTCCAGAGTCTATATGATTAGTTATCTCACATTCTCTTCCTATGGACATAGTACTGACCTCTTCCTCTGGTACACTCTTATGCAATACCTAGCTTTGATTTGGTCCCAGGGGGTTTTTCTGTAATAGTGTATGAGAAAGAACAGAATTTAGTAAACAAGAAGGCAGTGGCAAGTATACCCCAAAAGAACAGAAGATGTATGGGTGGTGCTACTCCTTAGACCACAAGTCCAACAATCTGTCTAGGTAAACAATTTATCAGTCAGTCTTACAGAATTAAAGCAAGGAGGGTTCCCACCCACTTTTGCTTTTCTAATAACAGCTCTGGAACCTGCATTTCAGAAACCACAGTATTCGTCCTTCCCAGGGGTAAAGCATTGCAGTTCTCTGTGCTTGGGGGATTTCCCACAAGGTTCTCTACCTTTTATGTGGACACAAACAATTTTCTTAGTCTCATCCACAGTAGTCCAATCTGTCAGAAATACTCACTCTCTCAGTAGTCTAAACAGTGACTAGGATGGTTTACTAACCAGTATTTCCATTTCCCAGTAACCAGGTAGATTCCCCAACCTTGACAGGTTAGAATATAGATCCCTGGCTTTGACCTTCTCAAGAATTCTTTTTGAGACTTTTCTGTCCCAAAGTTCATTGATATCTTGGCTACCATCTAGTGCTAACCATTTAGACCTTTGTCCCTTCAATTACAGAAGGGCATGACTTCATGTACTTCTTGTACTTTTCTTCCCAGCCTCATTCCTGGCACAGTCACAAACACTCCTACAAAGGACCACAGATCTCTGTACATCCTTGAGGCCACTCCTTTGCCCAAATCTCCTCTTTGTCAGGGGTTCCTTTAAAAGGCACCAACCAATGCTTCATTGCTTTACAGTAACAACCGAAACATATAATTTTGCCACGAAAGATATTTAGAGCATGGAAATATATATATAATGTAGCAAACTCAGCATGGGGGCTAAGTTAAAGATCTGTTCAATCTCTTAGAATCCGGAGGACTCTGTGGGGTGTGGCATCTTGCAGCACTAACAGGTAGGAAGCCCTAGCTGGGTTCTGGGCCTCCAGGTGCCTGTGCAGAGAAGAATTTATGATCTGTGGTTCACAAGGTTTGAGTGTGAAGTAGTGTTATGCATCCCTTTTATTTTAATAACCTAAAATGAGTAATTCACTCCTTAGAAGATTTGATAAAAATCTTGGAAGTTTGCCATCAGGCACTGTGGAAGGAAGAAATGCATATTCAAAGGGGGATGAACTGGGGAAAAGAAAAGAGGTAAAGGCCCAGAAAAGCAATCGGAGCCTGCTTTAATTTCTATAATGCATTGAAACATCTTCATCTTGGCTGGATTTTTCTGAACCTTGAAACATCAGCAATGTAAGTCTTCCTAAAAGGCTAGTCTGAATGCTGGTGCTTTAAAGAACAAGGCCAAGAGCATGTTCCTTGCAGTATGTTCACCTGGGGTGACAGAACCCATGAACTTGAAGCTTGGTTCTGGATGTCAAAACACCTACCTGCAGTGGTAGTCGTTGCCATAGCAATAACTGGGTGATAGATAGCTAGATGATAGATAGGTGCTGAATAGATAGTAGAAAAATGATCACATATGTCAGAAGAGGCTTTTGTGCCTAGGAAATTACAGAATTTTTTTCAAAAACAATTCTATTGTCAAAACCAAAAATAGAACTCTCTGCTTTCCTCCCACCCTGTGTGCATTCCCGTGCTCTTCCAAAGATTTCTTCTCATCACAGGTATGCTGTGCTCTACCCTTCCAGTCTTTTCCTGCCTTCACAAAGGATGCAATACTACTGTGGGAAGCCAGCATTGAGACTATCACTAATGAGCTTTCTTTATTTTAAATTCATAGATTATTTATTTATTTATCCTTGTTTTGTTTTGTTTGATTGCCAGATTTTTCATCATATTTTTATTTTTTCTATACTTTTTACCTTCTCGTATTTCTTTACTCTTATTCTTCTGTGCCCCAGAACATCACCACTTCCAGCATAAACGATGCTAAAGATGGAACTCCAGGTCTTCATTCAAGCCAGGCAAGTGCTCAGAGACACCTGCAGCTCCTAAGATGGCTTTATTGGAATCATCAAGTATTCAGGCAATGAGATGGATCCCCCTACTCCATACTAACCAGTTCCGGAAAGAGGGTTGACTATCCATAGAGAATAGTAGCCTAATAAGAATAATAGTCTATTAAGAAAAATGCCAGAGAGAGCTTTGTCCCACTGATAGTAGTAATCAAACTTCCAGGCATCAAGCAACAACATTGGAGACAATGCATGAGCACAGAATTCACTGAAGACACAGTGCTTCCTCTGGACCTAGTAGAATAGGTTGTACAGTGGTTATTTGCTGTTTTTATGGAACCATAGCCCTAGAAGAGAACTAGATGTCCTAGAATTTTAAAAAAGTTAGTATTTGCCATTTGCATAAACCCCCAATTTAAACTCATATTTCAAGTTCTAACAAATTATCCCTTTATCTTCTTCTTGAGAGGGCTAACATGAAACCTGGGCTGACAATGAGTCCAATAGTGGTGTTAACTTGTAGGGGTGGGCATACAGTAAGTGTCCCTAGTTTGCCTCAGTGTATCTAGAAAGTGGGGAAACAGAAAAGAAGGTGATTGAGTCTATAAAAACAGGGTTTTTGAAGATGAAGACGAGGGAGAGGGGAAGGGAAAGATGTAATTCTCAGTAAATTTGTGATTAGCCACAGAAGTAGGGGAAAAAAAAAAAAAAAAAAAAAAAAAAAGCATTGTCCAAAGACTCTCAGCCTGGAAACAGGAATCTGCCCTCTTGATTCCTTAGAAGTCCCAAGCACAGCTGCTGATGGAATGCTAGTTTTTTCACTTTCTTTTATACCATGTCTTGCTTGGGATTTTCCTGGAAACATGACTAGGGGTCTACCCTCCCGTTGATGTCAGACAAGTGCATCCTCTGCTACATGTATCTGGAGCCATGGTTCCCTCCCCATACACTCCTTGATTGGTTGTCTAGTCCCTGGAAGCACTGGGTTGTCCGTCCAACTGACATTGTTTTTCCTATGGGGTTGCAGTCCCCCTCCACTCCTCTAGTCCTTCTGCCAGCTTCCCCACTGGGGTCCCAGAGTTCATTCTGATGGTTAGAACCAAGCATCTGCATCTGCATTGATCAGATGCTGTCAGAAACTCCCAGGGAACAGTCACACCAGGTACCTGTCAGCAAGCACCACTTGGCAGCAGTGACACTGTCACTGGTTCAGAGTCTGTAGCCAGGATGGATCCCCAGATGGGGCAGTCCCAGGATGGTCCTTCCTTCAGTCCCTGCTTCATTTTTTTGTCCCTGTCTTTCCTTTGGATAGGAGAGGGGAGAACAAGGTGAATGTGGGAGGTGGAAGAAGGGAAATACCTAAGAGAGGGTGGAGGAAGACAAGGAGGGCAGGATCAGGTACTTAAGGGGATGGGAAAGAGGTACTTCTGTCAGGAAATTAATTAAAAATATGTAGCAGTTGGGGATGAGGAACTGGGGGTAGCCACTGGAGGGTCCCAGATGCCAGTGAAGCAAGAGGCTCCCAGGACCCAATTGGGATGACGTTAGCCAAAATGCACAGCAAAGGGGAGATAGAATCTATAGAGACCACCTCTAGTGGATAGGCACAGCCCCCAGTCAAGGGGTGAGGCCACCCACCCATCTCAAAGTTTCTCAAGCTTTCTCATCTCAAAGGTTTTATGTCAGTTTAAAGGAGTTGCCCAGAAGACATATTGCTGGGTCCTCTGGTAGTACTATGTCCAATTTTCTGAGGAACTGCGAGACTGATTTCCAGAATGGTTGTACAAGCTTGCAATCCCACAGCAATGGAGGAGTGCTCCTCTTTCTCCACAACCTCGCCAGCATCTGCTGTCACCTGAATCTTTAATCTTAGCCATTTTGACTGGTGTGAGATGGAATCGCAGGGTTGTTTTCATTTGCATTTCCCTGATGGCTAAGGATGTTGAACATTTTTTCAGGTGTTTCTCAGCCATTCGGTATTCCTCTGTTGAGAATTCTTTGTTTAGCT
>NC_034597.1:8796481-8799134 GCF_900095145.1 Mus pahari | reverse complement strand
CCTGCCTCTGCCTCCCAAGTGCTGGGATTAAAGGTGTGTGCCACCATTGCCCAGCTTGAAAACCTTTTGTTATCAAAAATAACTAGATTGTAAGTTTAGAACCTGTAATTTTTATAGGTGATGTAGGCCTGATGCATGGCAAGTTTGGTTCTACCTTATATGTCCAGGATCAGTCAATTCATCACAGTGTGTGGAGCTAAGACAGATCTTATCCCGGGTTGTTGCTGGATGATCGTGGTTAACTATTTCCCACTGAAACATCAGGCACTATTTTCAAGCATCTCTGACCCTCAGTTAGACCTGAGATGTCCCCAGCTTCTTGGAAGATTCTAGCAGCTGCTGTGGGGACATGATTTACTTCAGAATTAATGGTTACTCAGAACCCCTTCTCCTGATATGCCATCTAATAAAGGCAAGCAGGAAACTGCACTTTCAATCCATAATTAGTCATGTGGCTTCCAGACATCTGCCAAAACAAGCATGACAGCAATTAAGCAATAATAGAACCTGCCATTAAAATGCCCCCCAACCTGAGTTTTAGACCTGCATGATGCTCTCTTTAGGTTTTCTTGTCTCCTTTTGATTGATTGATAAGTTTGCCTCAGGAGGTTCTCACACTGACCACAAACAGCACTACCTTGCATTATTCAGTAAGGCATAGACATCAGGGTGCCTGTCTATGTAAACCAAAGACTCAGAGTTTCTGCCTCAAGAGAACAAAGCACAGGAAGTTCACACAATTAGGGATTTTCTACTTAGATGTTTTTCCATGGAAGCTGGGAAGAGATCTGTAGCTCTGAGGACCTATGGCTACTGGGTGACTTTTCCTGGAGTGTTTTAAATTAATCAGATATAGTAAAAGCAAAAACAAGAGAGCTGGGAAGTAATTTGATAACAAGTGTTTGATGTTTGTAAAGGGGAGATAAGCCAAAAAAAATGTGCACAAAGCAGTAGTAAAGTTTACCTGTGTTCCAAGTGCTTTAATCTACACCTCTTACTTATTCTCTACAAGAACCATGTAAAGGTGACATTTTTTAAATTTCATATTTGAAAAGATGATCATCCAAGTGTGGAGACTTTGTGGCAATCTTATGGTTGATAATTGGATTTGAGATTCCAGTCTGAAATGTCTCAAATGGGAGTTAATTCTCAAAGCACACTGTGCAAGTTTGTATGTGATACACAGACTTGAAGTTAGTCACAGCCGGTGGAAGGGAATTTGGAAGGATTCTCTAAAATCTTCACTCTTAGAATACTGGTCTCTCCCTCTTGTGTTTTGTACCTAAGTAGTCTAGGACCATAGAATTGTGGCTTCTCATTTTGAAGATTAGTCTAGCTCATACTATGTGGAGGCTTTAGGTCTTCATCTTTGAATATGAAAAGATTTCCTCAGTGTTACCTAGATATGACTCATTCAAATGCATTCTAGGACTTTACAGATATGCTCAGTCTGCTAAAGTAAAAGCTGAATTCAGCACACCAACTTTCAGAAACTTCGAAATACTTTGTTGCAAAAAGAAAATTTCCCTGGAAAGGTCTCTTTCCCAGGAGCAAGGAGCTTCACTCTTTTGCCAAATACCCTGTGTGCGACACCTGTGTGGGAGCCTATGAGCTCTGGTACAGTACTGGGTAGGAGGAAAGAGGATGTGTTAGTCAGAGGCAGTGTGGAAAGTGAAAACTGAACACTTCTATTTGTGTTATGTTGAAATATGCAACCCATTGCACCTATTTATAATAAAATCCAAATGGATTGCTAGAAATGGCATGTTGACAGTGTAAAATTCCTATCAGTTAAACTATTTTTTTCTTTTAAGAATGAAACTTATGGTAAAATACATCAGATGTTGTTCAGATATCTTGGCAGAAACAGAGGTTGCTTGTGGGATCAATGTGGGGACAAGGACTAACAAATATGTACCAAGAAGTGACAGAGGAGCTGGTAGTGGGTCTGGGAAAGAGAGTAGATATGTAAGAGGGATAGAATTTAATGCCCACATCCCCAATTTTCACAGCTAAATGCATCTTCTAGGTATTAAATGAGGTTTGGGAATGCATTTTTGAAAACCTCACGAAACTGTTCTATTATTATGAGCTTTTGCTAATATATATATATATATATATATATATATATATATATATGGTTCAATTTAATCAGTAAATATATATTAAATATATATTAAAGATCCTCTAGATCTTGCCCTTGCTGGGAAAATTACACAGTTTGCACAGTTGCACTAGTTTTGTCCCTTCCCAGAGCTAGAATAAACATTGTGTAAATAATATTGTACAATAAATGAAATGAATTAACAGATTCATGTTCTTACTGCAAGCTACCCTGCCTCTTTGGAAACAAGGTCTTGCTATGTTGCCCTTGCAGGCCTTCTCCTACCTCTGCCTTCTGGGATATAGGATTGCAGCAGTTCACAGCCACTCCTGGATAATGACATCTTCTCATGGATTGCTGGATTCCTGGGCATTAACTGATGCAGAAATTGATAAATCACATGGCATGTTTCTTCTCTGGATATATGAGAGAATTTGGAAAAATGTTTTTTGTGTTTTTTTTTTTTTTTTTTTTTTTTTTTTTTTTTTTATTAAATAGACTTTTTCTATGTAGCCCAGTAACTCTTGATTTCTGAAGTCAGACTGTTTG
>NC_034597.1:8788401-8796390 GCF_900095145.1 Mus pahari | reverse complement strand
AAATCACATGGCATGTTTCTTCTCTGGATATATGAAAAAAAATGGAAAAATGTTTTTTGTTTTTTTTTTTTTTTTTTTTTTTTTTTTTTTTTTTAGATTAAATAGACGTCTACTAACAGTGTCAGTAACTCTTGATTTCTGAAGTCAGACTGTTTGAGACTTTCCAGGTCACCAAGAGAGATCAATTGTATGGAGCTGCCCCACCCTATGAAGGAGGGGGTGCACTGTGAATTTCTGAGGGTGGTCAGGTCATCTCTGGATACTAAAGGTACTGGACTGTGACTTAAGGACAGGGGCTCAGTGAAGGGCTTCAACAAACCATGTGAGCACCTGAAAAGTGGATGCCATCTTTGAATGGAGCTTTGATCCCTCTCTGTACAAGGAAAGTAGTTTGGTTTTCTAAAGCCTGCTAGAAATAACTGTGGGTTTGTGTCTCATTTAGGGTGTCTTTCAAAGTATATTCTTAGTGTAAGCTTCATGACCCTAACACAATTGACTTCATTCTTGGGGAGAAGAGCAGGTACAGGTATAGGATACTAGGTAACACTACTGGTTTCTACATGACAAATTCCAGTTGCAGCCTCCTGTTTTGATAGGAATGTCTCTATGCATTACTTCAGGTCAGCAGTAGTGGGTCCCAGTGTTGAACCTACACCATAAACTGCAATGTATTAGGCATTTTGATTAATACTGTCAGGTCCACCTCTGCTATGGCTTGCTCTGTATATGTAGAGGGGCATTTCATCTGCATAGTAGCTGGTTGTAGAATGTGTTACTCTGAGCACCCTAGCTACCACCTTCCACAAAAGTGGAAGGTATGTGCCCTGTTTTACGTGATAAGTTCTACTATTATCCTCCTGTTAAAGAAGGCAGACGTCCTGTGCCTGAGGGAGAGTATGCTTGAGTCATAGTCATTCAACTATCACCAACACCCTTTCAGCCTTGCCACAGAGCCCTATCTCTCCATCTCCTTCATTCCACATAAATGTTCTGTGCCTACTAATGAATCATATTTTTACTACCTTGCAGGCTTCTTTTCTTAAAATTTGTTTTTATATGTTGTTCCTACTTTAAAAAAAAAACTATTTCCTTTTGATGTTCATATTTTAAAAGCCAAATTGTATCTTGTTCCATAGAGTAGTGTGGTGTAGAATGAGGCCCTTGGCTCTGTGGCTGTTTTATGTCCACTGAGATCTGGGTCTGTCCTTGGCTCAGTGGCAGTTCATATTGTTTAAGCTTTGGGGAAGTTCTTCTGCATTGCAGTACCAAGCAATAAGAGTTCTAATCAGATGCAATGAATTAATTCACAAAACTTTTGTACAGGCAAGACTTTTGGAAAACATCTAATTCTGTTAGGGGTCAGCTGTCCTGTCTCCAAAACATTAGGGCGTAATGGCTTCCCTCTTGGTTGTCACGCTCATAGCTCCTTGATCTAGTTTGCCTTTTGATGCTTGCTTGGTCTTACTTTAGCATTCCCAGAGAATGACATTATTTCTCTACTACATTATGACTATTATTTGCTTATGAGCCAAATTGAGGAAGCAGAATAACTTTTAGAACTAAATCCTTGTAAGTCCTCAAAATAACAAAATTGCCACTATGTAGAATTCTAGAAACTTGGTGGGAAGTGACCAGTCATGGGGACAGAGCCATTTCTTAAGTGCAGTGTGAAATAGGCTAAGGGTTTCAGTGAGAGTGTTCTAGGTCATCTGGCCTCAGAGATGTGCCAGGGAGAAAATGGCTAACAAACCTAGGAACAGGAGCAAGCACACCTATTTCAGAAAACAACTCACAGGCATTCAGTCATTTTTAAGGTTAAAAAGAAACTTCTAAGGTGAGTACAGTTGTAATTTGGGTGTGAGTATGTCTTTCTCTTCTACTTCAAGCTGTGTAGGGAGCACAGTGCTCAGGCCAGCAGAGGGCTTACATCATCTCTGAGAGAAGCTGCTGAGGGTGGGGTGGGGCATGGTAAGGGTAGGGGGTATTCTCTACAGAATACGTTGTGAGGGGTTTTCCCCCTTTTTGTCATCATCAAAGTCCTCTAAGCTGAGTTTTATCAAGTTACAGAAAGTCTTGTCTTCTCCTGCAGTATACTCTGTCAGGTAGAATTCCTCATTTACTAGTGGAAATCTATGGAAAGAACTGTGAGCATGTTATATGTTTATTTGGTTGGATAAAGGCTATGTTTAAGGTAATTGATATTTTGCAGAAATTTACAAATCAAATAGCCTTATAGGAATTTGTGCCTTGCTACCACTCATGTACTAGGAAACATTAGGACTATAATACTGCCAGCATTTACCTCTAGAATTATGTGTGAAACTTCTTTTCTGTGCCAGACTTCAAAAGAGAGCATCTTTTCTTTAACATGAACTCCCTATTTTATATTTTAACCATTTTAGCTTTCAGAAGACTCGAGGTTGGAAGGGGTTAGGAACTGCTTACTGTGACATGAGATGGCCATCAAACAGGCTGCTGTTTATGCTTTCCCTTCCTATATACTGGTGCTCACAAGATTATAACACTGGTGGCGATCACTGGGTAGATAAACTGGTGGCTTGTTTTCAGTAGGTGGGATTGAGATTTGGTAGAGAATTGCTCTGGCACAGCCTCTTGCACGCTCCTTCCCTGGAGGGCTCTAGAGTTCCTGTCTTCCCTTCCAGATGTCCCTCGATGAAGTATACTGAATCAGACTGTCTGGGAACTCTGATGGCATGAATAATATATGTTAGGGATCCTCCTATGTGCATATAACATAGGTGGTTCTCAAACACTGTTTGTACTGGGGTCATTTGTGGGCTAAGACAGGACAGAAATGCAGGCAAACTGATGCCGTGATGAGAGGTGTTCTGACAGCACAGGCAGCACTGCAGACAGCTGGCAATACTAGTGCAGCTTCTGTTCCACTGTGGCTACTGAAGTTTGGAGGTAATGTTTGCCGGGCTTGCCTCCAAGAAGAGACATAGGATCTTGTGTCAACGTGTGTGCTTGTTTTGATCAGGCTCCTTTTTCTATTGAATGTATTTGTTTGTTAGGCATTCTGTATTCTTCTGGGTAACGATAAGGATCTAAAAATATACCGAGCAGTCAAACTCAGGGGTAGAATGGTCATGCCAAGGCATGGACTGTCACTATCTTTGAAGGTACAGATATGGACAGTGGGACATTTTATGGAAAATAGTTATATACCCTTCCTTGATCTGCAGGAGAATCAGAGAGGCTATGTCTCCCAGTATGGGGAAACAGAGTTAAGAAAGTAAACATGGCATCAAGAAGCCAGAAGCCAAGCTTTCATGACTGTGAGCATTATGAGCTCTGAAACAATCTGGGCTTTTTAGTTCCAGCACAACTCCAAGGATGCTCAATGACCTTCATCAGGTGACTATATCTCAGTGATATGAGGACTATATCACATGTGATATGAGGAGAATTGGGAATCTATCTCACACTATTGTAAGCATTCAATGGACTAGGACATGCAACATGTTTACAGGTGCCTCCACCTCCACGCAGAAAACCTCATCTTAGTCATTTTGTTTCTGTGACAAGTTTCTTGTCCTGTTACTTGGATTAGGTTTGTCTCTTTAAGATGAGTCTTAGACCCCCTCCAGGATAATTCTCCAAAAAATAAAAATATGATCTTATAATCATCTTGGGAAGTTTATAACTGTAAAAAGAATTTGTCAAAAGCACAAGAGAAGAAGTATATGTAATTCCACATTCTGTGCATGATGTAGCCTCATACACTATAAAATAGCTTCTTAGAAGGGCAAATACATCTGCCTGGTGAGCCTTGCAGCTCACACAATTTAGAAATCCTACTGGGAAAGTTTACACCCACAATAAAGAGGCTCTGGCTTCTTTGAGTCCTTCCTTTATTATCTTAGATTGTTGTTACATTATTCTTCTTTTGCACTGACCTTTAACAGTTTAGTTCTTAATTGTCCAGACATTCCAAAGCCAAGTGTCCATGTATCTATTATTGTAACTTAGAGATGTCAGAAACGGAGAGATTCTGTTAGCTGTAAGATTTAAGAGGACTGGAGTAGGAGTCGAGGGAGAGAACCAGCTAATTATGTAAGAGAAATGATGTTGAAAGGTGGGATAAGAGGTAGGAGTTGATTTAACCCTGGAGGATCATGTCTTGACTTGTCTCTTCCAATTGTGTGTATAGCATCAGCAAGTGGCTTGCATTGCTAAGCAATCTCTCTTGCTTCGCTGGTGATACTTTATGATTTCCACACCTCAGTGTGTATGTTTGCTAACACACTCCTTGGTCTGATTAAGTACAGCAAAGTTTAGAGTCACTTCTCCCACGTCTGTGACAGACCTCAATTTATACTTGTCATAATCCGAAGTCCCTATGAACTTTAAGAAGCAGAACAATGAGGATATTGGAGAGATGTTGAACAAACCAGCGCCAGTAGTCATGGCTAACACACTTTGAGGAAACAAAGAAAGTTACACTCAATGGTCAGTCAAAGTTCCTGAAATATTCTCTGGGAAACTGTGCAGTTAGTGTCACTCTGGTGGGCATTAGATATACTAATTTCTAATTTGCAATTTCTGTCTTGCAAATTTAGACTAGTCAAATCACCATACCCCAGACTCATGGTGCATTTTCCTCTTCCACATCCCTTATCCTATGTTGTCCCTTTCACACAATTCACTGATGCTCACATTTAAAATCATATGGTTTGATGTGTAGCAACGGGTACTGTACAGATGTTTTAAACTTAATTTGAAGTAGGAATACACTTAAATAATCTCTCAGAGACTGTGGATTCCTACATTATCATAAAAATTGGAAAAGCTTGATGCTACAGACCCTTGAATGGCAGTAGCACAGCAGAACTTCTTGGTGGTGGCCACACTAGCCTGGGCATAGCTTTCCAGTTGGCAACTTTCACCATATGTTTCATGTGGCTTTTCCTTCCCTCTACTATGATCTCTCCTAAGGGTGTCTCTGTGTCCTGTGAGGTGTGTACCCTTGAGAAGAAGTCACATAAGCCCTTAAGGTCCCCTTGCCCCTCAATCCTCTCTCTTTTCAAATTTCCTTATGAGAGAATAATTTTATCTTCCCCTTGATAAGTGTAAATGATTACTTTGAAAATTGGTGTTTTTATCTCAAATGGCAGCTTTCAGGGACCGAGTTGTCTTTTCCCACTTGGTCAAGTGTGGCCTGGTTTCCACATCCACGTGCCTTTTCTGCATATTTGCGAGTATGGGGAATGAGCTGGTTGAGTGATAGTGAAGCCCAGGAATGAGTTATTGCCCCATCACTGGCCTTTATGAGCTGCTCTGCAGTCATGTAATTAAGGAGGCATTCACAGCTTGCTTTATGGCACTATCAAAGTTCCCAAAATGAATAAAATAGCTTCATCATTAATAATTTGGATCTGCCATCTTTGACCCAAAGGCATCCGACACTAGAGACAGCAAATATTATTTTAAGCAGTTTAATGGATTATTGGACAAGTAACTAATGGATTAACAGGTCAAATAAATTAATGGATAAATTGGTGTGAACATGTGGATGAGCGACTTTCCAATTGCAGTTGTAACTGTAAAAGGCAGACACCCTGAGGGGGGATTAAGCAGCAGCTACAAACACTATTATCATTAGAGTTCCGGAAGCCTGCTTAACAGACAGGATGCTGTCTAATGAAACTGTAAAACAATGATAATAGTGCCTCAGAGCTTTGGTGGCATTTGTTGTTTGAATTGGTACTCTTCCTAGTGAATCCAGGGGAAGAAGTAGGTTTGGAAACATCAGCCGGCTAACATATCATGATCATCCTAAATAACTATTTAAAAGGCAGAAGGTGGACAGTAGAGTTGAAAAATTAAACATGAACTGCATAAGCATCTATAAATCTAAAACCATCAGCCATGTTGTCTTTACAGGCTGCCCACATAAATCAATTTTAAAGGCCTCCCCAGAGCAACTGTAATGACTGGCAAAGATCCTCATTCTTTTGAGATGACAATAATTGTCTTGTTTCTCACAAAAGGGATGACATTTTTTTCTTTTTTGTGGGGGTAGAGAATTAGTTAACTTTGCCACATATAAACTACCTTTAAAATTCATATCTAAAATAACAACCATTTACTTAGCTCTGGGTTCTACTGGATAGTTTTGGATTTAGTGAGACCAATTGTAGCTTCATTGTTTCCTGCTTCTGTAGACCCTGCTATCTTCACTCCTAGCCTGGTGGTTGGCTGGGCAGCACTAATAAATGAATTATGTATTTTTCTTTTCGTTTAAACTAACCTGGACTTATTTACATGAGTATTTTTGAGGTTCTAAGAGCATTAAGAAAGGAGAAGTCTAATCTGCAAGTATTTGTCAAGACCATCTTGCAGTTCTTCTTGAACTAGTAATCTTAGAGGTAGAGCATTCGTGGACTTGGATGCAAGCACACAGGATTAAATCGGTTATTATACTGCAATCCATCCATCCTTCAGCAAGAGTTCTGGATATGGAAGTCTGCTGAGTTTGTGTTTATATTTCTTTCTTTCTTGTTCTTTGTTTCTCTGTCTTTGTCTGTCTGTCTGTCTGTCTGTCTGTCTGTCTGTCTGTATCTCTTCTCTCTCTTTCATCTACAAACAGAATATAGAATACAGCAAAGGGCTTAGAGGCTAAGGAAACCTACTCCCTAAGGAAATCCGCTCCATAGCCTGAAAACATGAATCCATCTCCAGGACCTATGAGGTCGAAAAAAATAGCCAACTCCACAAGTTGTCTTATTAACTCCACATGCGTGCTATGGTATGCTTCACACACACACACACACACACACACACACACACACACACACACACACGCACGCACGCACGCACGCATACACACTCCTACCTGAAAATAATTTTAAAAGAATATAGCAAAAGTACTTTACCCTAAAAAGTGTTAAAATTAACCAGAAACTTCATGTAGTGACTATTCTGTGAATGTTTCCTGTTTGTGTCATACTATCACTGCTCTCATTGACAGATATTAATAAGGATATCAGTACAGCCTTCCTGAGAACTGACATGTTGGTCATTCAGTGCTGTCCAGCTCTCTGTACCTTTTAGGTGCTAGGCTTGGACCCAATGCCATTCCTCGTCCTCCTCTTCTTTTTCTTCTTTTTCTTCTTTTTCTTTTTCTTCTTCTTCTTCTTCTTCTTCTTCTTCTTCTTCTTCTTCTTCTTCTTCTTCTTCTTCTTCTTCTTCTTCTTCTTCTTTTTTGTTTTTTATCCACTTAAAAATTATTGACGTTTAATGTTTTTAGAGAATTTTACACATAATAATGTATATGTGTATATGTTACACATAATAATGTATATGTGTATATGTTACACATAATAATGTATTTAGATTACGTTCACCTCATTACTTTCTCCTTTGCTCTACCTCTCTGCCTGAACCCTTTTTTCTTTTTTTTCATTTTTATTAGATATTTTCTTTATTTACATTTCAAATTTTATCCCCTTTCCTCATTTCCTCTCCAACCCCCATTCCTCCCCCTCCCCCTGCTCACTAATCCCTCCTCCCTGCTTAATAAGTTGTTCCAACCATCTTTTGTTTTATGCTATTTAGTATCAGTGTGCCAGAGTCTAGACGCTTACACTGTGTCTTTCCACTCATCAAATTCCTGCTAATTTTTTTCTTAAGAAGGACAAAAGAAACAAGAAGTGGACTGCATTTCAATGTCTATTTTCTCACGATGGCTTCTCTATGATTCTGGATGACTATGATGGGGCAAATTCTTCTTTAGAGCTTTGATAATAGGAGAGTGTAAACTTTGCTGAGAAAGTGGTACATCCATTTAGTTCTTTATGTTTCATTGATAAATATAGATTTCTCTATAATTTCCTTCCCACCCTAACTTTTTATATGTATGTAAGGAGCTAAGGAGCTCTGTCTACTACACAGTGATTAAGGCTGTCTGTTCTCCCTCTCCCTCTCCCTCTCCCTCTCCCTCTCCCTCTCCCTCTCCCTCTCCCT